>NC_053501.1:101647992-101900492 GCF_905171775.1 Rana temporaria
CGCCCCCCAGGGGGCACGAGGGAGGTAGGGTTTTGGGAGGACGTCCATGGATGTTCTCTCAAAACTAGAAGCCCAAGGCTTGGATGGAAATGGGTTGGGTTAGGGGGGCCCTTCATGGTTTCTTGCACTGGGGCCCTGAAGGTTCTGGTTTCTCCTTTGGTATGAGTATTTGTCCGCCAGCTCAGCGGGAGATCTCTCCGCTGATCTCCGCCAAGAGGACGGATGACAGGTCCCTCTCCACTCACTGAGCGGGGAGGGGCTTGTTCAGTGCCACTGTCTCCTATGGAGAGATCGGACAGCATGTCCGTTTTCATCAGATCTCACCCGATCCCATCCGCCATGGACGGATGACGACGTATCGACATCCTTCTGATTTTAACGGATCGGATCAGATGTCAGCGGACATGTCTCCGCTGACATCCGAAGCTCCATAGAGATATATAGAGCGGCCGTTCAGGTCCGCCGGCAAAACTGACAGGCGGACCTGAATGGTCCGATTGTGTGAAAGGGGCCTTAGTTGTTTATTCCTTTTAGGGCTTACCTATAAGTATAGCCCCATCCCTTGTGTTGTATCAGATATAAATGAGAGGATACGTCGTCAGCAATGCAGATGGGGGTCAATGAATATTTTACAGAGAAGTCCCTTAGGCTCTAGGGGCCATATTCTCAGCAGAGTTACGACGGTGTATCTCAGGAAACTCCGTCGTATCTCTGTTTTTTGGCCCGGGTATCTATGCGAGTGATTCCTAGAATCATTTTCGCATAGATATGGCCAAGATCCGACAGGTGTAAGTCACTTACACTGTCGGATCTTAAATGTAATTCGCCGCCGGCCGCTAGGTGGCGTTTACGTTCAGGTCTCATTTGTTTATGCAAATGGGCCTGATACGCCGATTCCCGAACGAAATCGCGTCGCGTAACCGTCGCTTACGTCGTTTGCGTAAGCGTAAGGTTACTCCTGCTATATGAGGGGTAACCTTACGCCAGTCCCACGTATGCCATGTTAAGTATGGCGTCGGGTCCGCGTCGTTTTTTCCCGTCGGGTACGTAGTTTTCGTAAGTCATTCTTGAATACGACTTTACGTCAATGATGCACACGTCAGCGTCATTGACGTTTTCCGCCGAGAACTGGAGAATGCGCACTGGGCTATTTTTAGCCCGGCGCATGCGCAGTTCGATCGGAACGGGGGCATGCTTAATTTAAATATAAGCCGCCCCCTTTGAAATACGCGGGGATACGCCGGGCCAATTACACTATGCCGCCGCAAACTACGGAGCAAGTGCTTGAGTAAGCTCCAGTAAGTTGCTGCGGCGTAGTGTAAATAGCTTACGCGAGGCCGCGGCAGATTATTGGAGAATCTGGCCCTAGGTGTATACTGCAGTGTGAGGAGGTTGTGAATAGGGGTGAACTGCTTATAATACATAATGTATTAAATCCGGGGTGGAGAAAGGGAAAACGAAGAAAGGGAGTACAACAAAGTGCAGTTTGGTTATTATGTTGTGCCCCGTCATTGTGATAGAGGGCCCTCTGCTGGGCATAGCCAGGACTTTACAGCTGTGTAGTATTGCACATTGAAATCTGCTACACAGCAGAACTCTGAACTGGAGAAGGGAAGAGCAGAACTGAAAGCCAATCAGATGTGCCGAATACAAATGTTCTGACAAGCAGCATGTTGATAGGTAAAAAAGTGAGCAGAGAGGTGACCTCACCAGTGCCTACTCCTTCACTGAAAAATGAAATGTTAGCACAAAAATAAAAGTATCGCGAACAGTACTCAACTGTCCAGTAAGAAGGCTCAGACTGGAGAAAGGGCACCAATGTATTTTTTTAACCACTTCAGCCCCGGAAGAATTTACCCCCTTCTTGACCAGAGCACGTATTGCGATTCGGCACTGCGTCGCTTTAACTGACAATTTCGCGGCCGTGCGACGTGGCTCCCAAACAAAATTGACGTCCTTTTTTTCCCACAGATAGAGCTTTTTTTTGGTGGTATTTGATCACCTCTGCGGTTTTTATTTTTTGCGCTATAAACAAAAATAGAGCGACAATTTTGAAAAAAAAAACAATATTTTTTAATTTTTGCTGTAATAAATATCCCCCAAAAATATATATATAAAAAAAATGTTTTCTCAGTTTAGGCCGATACATATTGATGGGTTTGCGCAAAAGTTTTAGGCCCAGGTTCTCAAAGGGCTTACGACGGCGCAACGCCATGTACGCCGTCGTAAGTCCTAATCTGGGCCGTCGTATCTATGCGACTGATTCTTAGAATCAGTTACGCATAGATATCCATTAGATCCGACAGGCGTAAGGCTCTTACGCTGTCGGATCTTAAATGCATTTTTTTTTTGTCCGGTAGGTTTCGCCTCCGTCGTTTTCCCCGTTGAGTATGCAAATTAGCTTGATACGTAAATTCCCGAACGTACGGGCGGCCGACGCAGTAAAGTTACGACGTTTACATTAGGTTTTTCCGGCGTAAAGTTGCCCCTGCTATATGAGGGGCAACCAATGTTAAGTATGGCCGTCGTTCCCGCGTCGAAATAAATAAATTAATAAATTAATAATAAATTTACGTTGTTTGCATAAGTCGTCGTGAATGGGGCTGGACACCATTTACGTTCACGTCCAAACCAATGATGTCCTTGCGACGTCATTTGGAGCAATGCACCCTGGGATATTTTACGGACGGCGCATGCGCAGTACGTTCGGCGCGGGAACGCGCTTAATTTAAATGCTACACGCCCCCTACCCGCCTAATTTGAATTAGGCGGGCTTGCGCCGGGTGATTTACGCTACGCCGCCGCAACTTTACAGGCAAGTTCTTTGTGAATAAAGCACTTGCCTGAAAAACTTACGGCGGCGTAACGTAAATGAGATACGTTACGCCCGCCCTAAGTTACGCCGTTCTACGAGAATCTGGGCCATAGGGTCTACAAAATAGGGGATAGTTTTATGGCATTTTTATTAATATTTTTTTTTATACTAGTAATGGCGGCGATTTGCGATTTTTATCAGAACTGCAACATTGTGGCGGACACATCGGACACTTTTGACACTATTTTGGGACCATTGTCATTTATACAGCGATCCGTGCTATAAAAATGCACTGATTACTGTGTAAATGACATTGGCAGGGAAGGGGTTAACCAATAGGTGCCGAGGAAGGGGTTTAGTGTGTCCTAGGGAGTGATTCTAATTGTGGGGGGCTGGGCTACCAGTGACATGACAGAGATCACTACTCCTGATGACAGGGGGCAGAAGATCTCTGTCCAGTCACTAGGCAAAACAGGGAAATGCCTTGTTTGCATCTCCCTGTTCTGCAGCTCCGTGACACGATTGCGGGACACCGTCGGACATCGAGTCCCGCGGTCACACTCACAGAGCTTGTGGCGGCGTGCGCGTGCCTGCAGCGCCTCGATTTAAAGGGGATCTACAAATACATCTATTTGCGCATCCGTGCCATTCTGCCAACGTAAATAGTCGTGCAGCGGTCGGCAAGCAGTTAATGAATAATGATCCAGTATCAGGGGTGTGCGGTGCAATGGGACGGATTTGCAGCGTGTACACACAGCGTCCCTCCCCCCCCCCCTCTCCTCGTCCTGTACAGCCTGCAGGATAGGAGATCTCCTTCTCCCATGAAACCTTTCAGTGCACTTATAGTTTGCACTTGTAGTGCAAAGTGGATTTACCTTTATTAAATAACCCCCACTGTCTGATTGAGGTGCTTTATTATAGATGGTGAGACTTGTTCTTTCCAACAACCCCTGAGTGCGTCCTTATGAAGCAAAACAGCGAAACACGTTGACACACAGAGGCTCACTGCTGTCTATATGGTGTCAACATTTTGTTCACGCCATACATTTATGCCTATTGTGTGTCCTGACGAAGCAAAACAGCGAAACGCGTTGACGCACAGGAGCTCGCTGCTGTCTATATGGTGTCAACGTTTTGTTCACGCCATACATTTATGTCTATTGTGTGTTAATTGTTTGTGTTTTCTTTTTAATTCTTTTGATACTTGCTCTGTGTGCGATTAATTGTTATCAATAAAAATAGGGGGCCAGATTCACATACAAATGCGATACGCTGCGGCGGCGTAACGTATCCCATTTACGTTACACCGCCGCAAGTTAACAGCGCAAGTGCTTGATTCACAAAGCACTTACCTGTAAACTTGCGGCGGTGTAACGTAAATCCGCCCGGCGCAAGCCCGCCTAATTCAAATGGGGCGGGGACCATTTAAATTAGGTGCGTTCCCGCATTGAACATACTGCGCATGCTCCGTCCCTAAAATTTCCCGATGTGCATTGCGCTAAATGACATCGCAAGGGCGTCATTGGTTTCGATGTTAAAGCGGTGGTTCACCCTGCAGAACAACATTTTAGCATACAATTCGGCATTGTAGCGCGAGCTACAGTATGCCGGTCTTAATTTTTTTATCGCCGTACTCACAGTGTAATCGTACATAGAAGATTCCGACTGCCCACTGAATCCAGACGGAAGGTGATTGACGGCCGGCTCTGGCGCGTCACGCTCCCCGAAGACAGCCGGAGTAGGTCTCGGCTCTTCACGGCGCCTGCGCACAGACTATGCGCAGGCACCGTGAAGAGCCAAGCCTATTTCGGCTATTTCCGGAGAAGCGTGACGCGCCAGAGCCGGCCGTCAATCAACTTCCGTCTGGATTGGAACGCCCATTCCCCGCGGGCAGTCAGAATCTACTATGTACGATTACACTGTGAGTACGGCGATAAAAAAATTAAGACCGGCATATTGTAGCTCGCGCTACAATGCCGAATATCAGGCTAGAAGAAAAAAAAAATATTTTTTTATTTTATAGGGTGAACCCCCGCTTTAACGTAAATGGCGTCCTGCGCCATTCACGGACGACTTACGCAAACGACGTGAAATTAAAAAATTTGACGCGGGAACGACGGCCATACTTAACATTGGTTAGACCACCTAGAGGGCATGCTTAGGTTTACGCCGCGTATCTCTACGGAAACTACGTAAAATTACAGCGACGGGCAAAGCGTACGTTCGTGAATCGGCGTAACTAGTCATTTGCATATTCTATGCCGACCGCAATGGACTCGCCACCTAGCGGCCGGCCTAGAATTGCAAACTTAGATCCGACGGTGTAAGTCATTTACACCTGTCGGATCTTAGGGCTATCAATGCGTAACCTGATTCTATGAATCAGGCGCATAGATACGACAATCGTATCTCAGAGATACGACGGCGTATCTCTTTTGTGAATCTGGCCCAGGATTTTTTGTACTCACCGTAAAATACTTTTCTCTGTCGTTCATGGACGGACACAGCTCCTTAAATCTTGACAAGTGGTTTATGTTCCTGTTCATAGGAGAGGACTATGAACAGGAACATAACCCAAATGTCAAGATTTAAGGAGCTGTGTCCGTCCATGGACGATAAGAGAAATATATGATTTGATGTGCTTTATTATAGATAGTGAGATTTGTTCTTTCCAACAACCCCTTAGGCCTAGTACACACGATAGGATTTATCCGCCGGTACGGTCCTCCGGACCGTTTCTGCGGATAAATCCTCTGAGGATTTTGATCCGATGGAGTGTACACACCATCGGATCGAAATCCGCGCCGAATTCCCATTGCGATGACGTGTCGCGCCGTCGCCGCGATGATGACGCGGCGACGTGCGCGACGCTGTCATATAAGGAATTCCACGCATGCGTTGAATCATTACGACGCATGCGAGGGATGGGTTCGGACGGATCGATCCGGTGAGTCTGTACAGACCACCGGATCGATCCGCTGGAGCCGATTCCAGCGGATAGATTTCTTAGCATGCTAAGAAATTTTTATCCGCTGGAAATCGGTCGGGCCGAAATATATCCGCGGATAAATATCGAAAGGATCGTACACACCAGCGGATCTATCCGCTGAAACCGATCCGCGGATCAATTTCAGCGGATCGATCCTCTCGTGTGTACGGGGCCTTAGGCTCAATTCACACCTATGCATGTTGCTTTTGAATGTTTTTGCAGTGCTTGTTGCGGTGCATGCTGCGTTTTTACAGCGATTTTACCGCAATTTGCGTTTTGTGTTCTCTATTTTTATTTATTTTTTTAGCCGGCAATTTTTTTTTTTTTTTACATTTTCTTTAACAACCAGCTATAAACAGGTTTAAAAAAAAAACGCAAACGCAAATTGCGGCAAAAACACGGTACTTGCGTTTTGGTTGCGGGTCCATTTAATTCTATTACATGGAGAGGCACAAAAAAGCTTTCATGTGAACATGTTCCATAGGAAACCATGTTAAAAAATGTCCCAGCATTTCTGCAAAATGCACCAAAGAACGCAATAGTGTAAATGGAGCCTTAGGCTCGATTCACACCTATGCATGTTTCTTTTGAGCGTTTTTGCACTGATTTTTGCAGTGCTTGCTGCGTTTTTCGACACGCGTTTTTACCGCAGTTTGCGTTTTGCGTTTTTTTTTTTACATTTTCTTTAAAAACCAGCTATAAACAGGTTAAAAAAAACAAAAAATCACGGTAAAAACGTGGTACGTTTTGGATGCGGGTCCATTGAATTCTAATACATGCGAAACGCTGCTTTTTGCGGGGAAAAAAAGTCCCTGGCCCTTTCCAAAAATGCAGAGGCACAAAAAAGCATTGATGTGAACAATATTGCAGTATACACATAAATGAGGTTCCAGATACCAATATGCAGGGGTTTCCAAACTCCAGCCATGGGGGCCAAATGTGGCCCTTTACATGTCTTTATCTGGCCCTTGGAGCACTATTCCTCCCACTGACACCAGTGATGGGGAACTATTCCTCCCACTGACACCAATGATGGGGAACTATTCCTCCCACTGACACCAGTGATGGGGAACTATTCCTCCCACTGACACCAATGATGGGGAACTATTCCTCCCACTGACATCAATGATGGGGAACTATTCTTTCTACTGACACCAATGATGGGGAACTATTCCTCCCACTGACACCAATGATGGGGAACTATTCCTCCCACTGACACCAATGATGGGGCACTATTCTTTCTACTGACACCAATGATGGGGAACTATTCCTCCCACTGATACCAATGATGGGGAACTATTCTTTCTACTGACACCAGTGATGGGACACTATTCCTACCATTCCTACTATTCCTACCACTGACACCAATGATGGGGAACTATTTTCTTTGAAGCGGGAGTTCACCCGAAAAAGTTTTTTTTAACATTAGATTGAGGTTCATTTTGTCAAGGGGAATCGGGTGTTTTTTTTTTTAAATCAAAGCAGTACTTACCTTTTTAGAGAGCGATCTTCTCCGCCGCTTCCGGGTATGGTCTTCGGGACTGGGCGTTCCTATTTGATTGACAGGCTTCCGACGGTCGCATACATCGCGTCACGAGTAGCCGAAAGAAGCCGAACGTCAGTGCGGCTCTATACGGCGCCTGCGCACCGACGTTCAGCTACTTTCGGAAAATCGTGACGCGATGTATGCGACCGTCGGAAGCCTGTCAATCAAATAGGAACGCCCAGTCCCGCAGCCCATACCCGGAAGCGGCGGAGAACATCTATTTCTAAAACGGTAAGTACAGCTTCGATTTAAAAAAAAACACCCGATTCCCCTTGACAAAATGAGCCTCAATCTAATGTTAAAAATTAAGTTTTTGGGTGAACCTCCACTTTAACAAGCAGCTAAAAACAGGTTAAAAAAAAACAAAAAACAAATCATGGTAAAAACACGGTACTTGCGTTTTGGATGCGGGTCCATTGAATTCTAATACATGCGAAACGCTGCTTTTTGCGGGAAAAAAAGTCCCTGACCCTTTTACAAAAATGGAGAGGCACAAAAAAGCATTAATGTGAACATGTTCTATAGGAAACCATGCTAAAAAAATTCCCTGCATTTCTGCAAAATGCATCAAAAAACGCATTAGTGTGAATGGAGCCTTATAGGTAGATTCAGTAAGAGTTAGGCCAACTTATAAGTAGATAAGTCGACCTAACTCAGAATCTACGCCGACTTATGTTTAAGCCTATGCTCAAACAGAGATACGCTTAAACATATCTAAGATAGGACGGCTTGCGCCGTCCTATCTTAGGTTACAATATTTTGGATGGCCGCTAGGTGGCGCTTCCATTGCGGCCGGCGTAGAATATGTAAATGAGTTTATACGCCGATTCATGAACGTACGCCCGGCCGCCGCAGTCGATTTACGCCGTTTCCATAGCGCATTACAGGCCTAAAGTTATTCCATCTATTAGGTGGAATAACAATGTTAAAGTATGGCCGCCGTTCCCGCCGCGAAATTCTGATTTTTTACGTCGTTTGCGTAAGTCGTTCGCGAATCGGGATTTACGTTGTTTATGTCCACGTCGGAATCAATAGGCCCGTGCGGCGTACGTAACCGCAATGCACACTGGGAAATGTAGTCGCCCGGCGCATGCGCAGTGAAAAAAACGCCAAAAACGTGAGGTCAAGCCTCATTACCATAAAACACGCCCCCCTCCAAGTCATTTGAATTCGGCGCCCTTACGCCCGCCTGATTTAGGCTACGCCGCCGTATTTTAGCAGGCAAGTATATTGAGAATCATTACTAGCCTAGCTAATTTACGGCGGCGTAGCCTAAACAGGCTAAGCTATGCCGCTGTAACTTTGCACTATTGTACCTGAATCTACCTATTAGTGTGTCCTGATGAAGCAAAACAGTGAAACGCGTCGACACACAGGGGCTCACTTGCTGTCTATATGGTGTCAACATTTATGTCTATTGTGTGTTAATTGTTTGTGTTGTTTTTTTTTTAGTCTATTGATACTTGCTTTGTGTGCGATTAATTGTTATTTATAAAATATATTTTTACTATACTCTCGTCCATTTTGTCGATCTAGGGCCATTTTTGCCCCCCCCCTTTTTTTCTAATATTTCCCCTAAATACGGATGTGGCTTTAGGAGTGTTTTTCTAGTTCTTGCAGTATAGTATATAGTCTTTCTATCCTGGAAGTATTGGTGAGTTGGCTCTTGTCAATGAATAATGATCCAGCATCGGGGGTGTGCGGTGCAATGGGACAGATTTGCAGCGTGTACACACAGCGTCCCCCCGTCCCCCCCTCCTCGTCCTGTACCGCCTGCAGGATAGGAGATCTCCTTCTCCCATGAAACCTTACTCTGGTGCATCCCCGGCTAAACAATTCATGAAATTGGTCCGGCTGAGCCAGTCTGCATCACAAGCAGCTGGGGAGAGCGCTGCAGAATAAAGCACAGTCAGGATTCCCCTCCGTTCATGGACATTAGTCACCCGGGCTGCAGGCACAAATGACAGGATTAGCAGGTAAAAAAAAAAAATCCTCCTTTTATCTTTTCCTACACACTGCTCCAATGACATGACACCGCCGTACTATCTCACACACACCGCTTGTATTCTTCCATTTGCATACACTGACTGAGCGCGTCCTCCCCGGCCATGAGCATCGCCCACCGTGGAAATCCAATCAGCACACCACATAAACTTTGTGTTGCTTCGTTTTCCTGCCATCATTTCTGCATGCCTATGGACAGTTTTGCCTGGTTTGCGACTATACTGCATATTTTTTGCGGTGAATGCACACCGTGCACAGCAGTGTCATTGCATGGACTGTTTATTTTAGTAGGGGCCGCATGGAGTATGCTCGTCGATTAGGTTACAAATACTAATCGCGCCAAGGAAACGGACAGACCTGTTTTAGCACGCGGTATTTTGGGCAACTTGCATGTAAGACAATCACCTTTTTAAATAACAGGATGCCATCTGGCCTGATAAGTGCATGTCGGGCACAAATATCTGTGCCCAGCATAACCTTGCCAGGCACAGATTCTATGCATGCCGGACACAGCCATGCCAGGCACAGATTCTATGCATATCGGGCACAGATGCCTGATAAATGCATGTTGGGCACAAATATCTGTGCCCAGCATAGCCTTGCCAGGCACAGATTCTATGCATGCCGGACACAGCCATGCTAGGCACAGATTCTATGCACGTCGGGCACAGATGCCTGATAAATGCATGTTGGGCACAAATATCTGTGCCCAGCATAGCCCTGCCAGGCACAGATACCATGCATGCTAAACACAGCCCTGCCAGGCACAGATACCATGCATGCTGGACACAGCCATGCCAGGCACAGATACCATGCATTCCGCACACAACCATGCCAGGCACAGATACCATGCATGCTGGACACAGCCATGCCAGGCACAGATACCATGCATTCCGGACACAACCATGCCAGGCACAGATACCATGCATGCTGGACACAGCCATGCCAGGCACAGATACCATGCATTCCGGACACAACCATGCCAGGCACAGATACCATGCATGCTGGACACAGCCATGCCAGGCACAGATACCATGCATTCCGGACACAACCATGCCAGGCACAGATACCATGCATGCTGGACACAGCCATGCCAGGCACAGATACCATGCATTCCGGACACAACCATGCCAGGCACAGATTCTATGCATGCCGGACACAGCAATGCAAGGCACAGATGCCTGATAAATGCATGCCGGGAACAAATATCTGTGCCCAGCATAGCCATGCCAGGCATAGATACCATGCATGCCGGGCACAGCCATGCCAAGCACAGATTCTATGCTTGCCAGACACAGCCGTGCCAGGCACAGATAGCATGCATGTGGACTCAGCCATGCCAGGCAGAGATAGCATGCATGCTGGACACAGTCATGCCAGGCACAGATTCTATGCTTGCCAGACACAGCCATGCCAGGAAAAGATTCTATGAATGCCAGGCACAGATTCTATGCATGCCTGACACAGCCATGCCAGGAAAAAATGATATGCATGCCAGGCACAGATTCTATGCATGCCGGGCACAGCAATGCCATGCACAGATTCTATGCATGTTGGACACAGACATGCCAGGCACAGATTCTATACATGCTGGAAACAGCCATGCCAGGCACAGATTATATGCGTGCCAGACACAGCCTTGCAAGGCATAGATTCTAGGCATGGTGGACACAGCCTTGCCAGGCATAGATTCTAGGCATGGTGGACACAGCCTTGCCAGGCATAGATTCTATGCATGGTGGACACAGCCTTGCCAGGCATAGATTCTAGGCATGGTGGACACAGCCTTGCCAGGCATAGATTCTATGCATGCTGGACACAGCCATGCCAGGCATAGATACCATGCATGCCAGACACAGCCATGCCAGGCACAGATTCTATGCATGCCAGGCACAGATAGCATGCATGCCAGACACAGCCGTGCCAGGCACAGATACCATGCATGTCGGACACAGAAATGCCAGGCACAGATTCTATGCATGCTAGACACAGCCATGGCAGGCACAGATTCTATGCTTGCCGGGCACAGCAATGCCAGGAAAATATTCCATGCATGCCGGACACAGCCATGTGAGGCACAGATACCATGCATTCCGGACACAGCTGTGCCTTGCCAATAAATGCATGCTGGGCACAGCCTTGTCATTGCATGTACTGTTTATTTCAGTACATGCATGGAGTATGCACATTGACCAGGTTCCAAATAACAACCGTGGTAAAGATACATATTTTGGCACGCAGTATTTTGAGCGACTTGAATGTGTATATACAGTATCAGTTAAATTTTAAATAACAGGATGGCATGCAGCGTTTTTTTGCGATTATTAAAATACACAGTACATGCAGTGATACGGCTTTGCCCGGTGTGTGTTTATCGCAAAAAAAAAACGCTGCATGCCAAGACTGCATGGAGTATGCACATTGATGATGATTGAAATACCAACCATGCTAAGGACATATACAGACCTATTCTGGCCACCAATTTATTAGACAGACACATTCCAATGACAGGATGCCATAGGGCGCGTGTATGCGATAAAATGCATGCCACTGTTTATTTTAATAGGGACTGCATGGAGTTTGCAGGTTGTTGAGGTTTCAAATACCAACAACCCTAAAGACCGATCCAATCCTATACAGTATAGCACACCGTATTTTGGGGACACCACGCCGAGGACACAAACAGACCTATCTTGGCATACAATATTTCTGGAAACCTGAATGTACATTAGTCACATTCTAAATAATAGGAATGTGATAAATACAAGCTGAGCAAAGCCGTGATATTCCCACAGCAAATACCATTCATTTTAATAAGGACTGCATGCAGTATACACATAGGGCTAGATTCAGGTAGGGGCGCTCAGAGTTACGGCGGCGCAGCGTATCGTATTTACGCTACGCCCCTGTAAGTTAGAGAGGCAATTGCTGTATTCACAAAGCACTTGCCTTCTAAGTTACGGCGGCGTAGCGTAAATGGGGCCGGCGTAAGCGCGCGTAATTCAAATGTGGATGAGGGGGCGTGTTTTAGGCTAATTCTTGGTGACCCGACGCGATTGATGTTTTATCCTGAACGGCGCATGCGCCGTCCGTGGAATTTCCCAGTGTGCATTGCTCCAAAGTACGCCGCAAGGACATAGTTGGTTTTGACGTGAATGTAAATTACGTCCAGCCCTATTCACGAACGACTTACGCAAACAACGTAAAAAATTAAAATTTCGACGCGAGAACGACGGCCATACTTAAAAATTGCGTGCGTCTCCTAATAGCAGGAGTAACCTTACGCCGAAAAAGCCTAACGTAAACGATAACGTAACGTAAAAATATAGCGCCGGGCGTACGTAAATTGGTGAATCGGCGTATCTAGGTCATTTGCATATTCTACGCCGAAAACGACGGAAGCGCCACCTAGCGGCCAGCGTAAATATGCACCTTAAGATACGACGGTGTAAGAGACTTACGCCAGTCGGATCTTAGGCTAATGTTGGCGTATTTTGCTTTCTGAATACAGAAAGAAGATACGCCGGCGCAGCTTTGAATTTACGCGGCGTATCTATAGATACGCCGGCGTAATTCAATGCTGAATCTGGCCCATAGATGAGGTTCCACATACCAATATGCAGGGGTTTCCAAACTCCAGCCATGGGGGCCAAATGTGGCCCTTTACATGTCTTTATCTGGCCCTTGGAGCACTATTCCTCCCACTGACACCAATGATGGGGAACTATTCCTCCCACTGACATCAATGATGGGGAACTATTCCTCCCACTGACACCAATGATGGGGAACTATTCCTCCCACTGACACCAATGATGGGGAACTACCGTGTTTCCCTGAAAATAAGCCCGGGTCTTATATTAATTTTTGCAACCTAAAACAGACTAGGGCTTATTTTTTGGGGGATGTCTTATTTTTTTTACGGTATGTACAATGATCTTAAAGTGGTTGTAACCCTAAAAAAAATCCTTTTCCTTTAAAGCATAATAGATTGCATAGTGCTTCTGCTGTGTCATTTATCCATCTCCTGTGTCCCCTGTCTTCTCCCCCTCCCTGTCAGGTCAGGACCTAAAAATCATCTTATAATCCATCCTTATAGAATTATGCAATTACATTTTTAGGAATTGTGCCGATGTGGGGTGCAGTGTGTCTCCCTTTGTGATTGTTTTGTGGGCAATACCTTTCTTGCAGCTGGCCTGGCGGTCGCATGGTCTCCTTGGGCTCTTCTTCTCTACTCTGGGATCCCCGCTGGCTGGGAGGAGAGCGGAGGAGGGGGGAGTCGGTGTCCCGCTGGCATCTGTCCGCTCCGTGCGTGGAGGATGGAGGGGCTGCGGGCATCGGGCAGGAGGAGAAGATCGGAGGAGGGAGCCGCTGTCTCATTGACATTGGTGCGCTCCATGCACTGGGGTGGGGAGGGGGGGCGGGTGTCAGCCAGGAGGAGAGGAGAAGACCTCCGGCAATCATTCTGCAAGGTGGCATAAAACTTTTTAAACAAATTTTACTAGGGCTTATTTTCGGGGTAGGGCTTATATTGCAGCCCTCGCCGAGAATCATGCTAGGTCTTATTATCGGGGTAGGTCTTATTTTCGGAGAAACACCGTATTCCTCCCACTGACACCAATGATGGGGAACTAGTCTTTTTACTGACACCAATGATGGGACACTATTCCTCCCACTGACACCAATGATGGGACACTATTCCTCCCACTGACACCAATGATGGGACACTATTTTCCCCACTGACACCAATGATGGGACACTATTGCTACCACTGACACCAATGATGGGAATACGATTCCTCCCACTGACACCAGTGATCGGGCACTATTCCTTGTATTGATATCAATGATGGAGACACTATTCCACCTACTGATATAAATGATGGGGCACAATTCCTCTCACTGACACTAATGATGGGGCACTATTTCTCCCACTGACACCAATGATGGGGCACTATTCCTCCCACTGACACCAGTGATCGGGCACTATTCCTCCCACTGACACCAGTGATGGGGCACTATTCCTACCACTGACACCAATGATGGGGAACTATTCCTTCCCCTGAAATCAAGAACAGGGAATTATTCTTCCCACTAATGCTTATGATGGGGCATTGTTTACCATCATTGGTGCATTTTCTACTTACACTGGCCACAGTCTAGGCTCCTCAAAGTCTGAAGGACAGTAAACTGGCCCTTAGTTTAGAAAGCTTGGAGACCCCTCTGCCAGGACACAATTAGGTAGATTCAGTAAGAGTTAGGCCGGCTTATCAGTAGATAAGCCGACCTAACTCAGAATCTACGCCGACTTATGTTTAAGTGTATTCTCAAACAGAGATACGCTTAAACATATCTAAGATACGACGGCTTGCGGCGTCCTATCTTAGATTGCAATTTTTTGGATGGCCGCTAGGTGGCGCTTCCATTGCGGTCGGCGTAGAATATGTAAATGAGGAGATACGCCGATTCACGAACGTACGCCCGGCCGACGCAGTACTTTTACGCCGGTTACGTAAGAGATAGGCCGCGTAAAGTTAGAGCTTAGCCCTAGTTGGAATAGTAATGTCAAGTATGGCCGCCGTTCCCGCGTCGAAATTAAAATTTTTTACGTCATTTGCGTAAGTCGTCCGTGAATCGGGATTTACGTCGTTTACGTCCACATCAAAATCAATAGGCCCGTACGGCGTACTTAGCCGCAACGCACACTGTGAAATGTAGGCGCCCGGCGCATGCGCAGTTGAATAAAAAACCTAAAAACTGTGAGGTCAAGCGCCATTAACATAAAACACGCCCCCCTCAAACACATTTGAATTGGGCGCCCTTACGCCCGCCGATTCAGGCTACGCCGACGTAACTTAGCAGGCAAGTACATTGTGAATCATGTACTTGCCTCGCTAACTTACGGCGGCGTAGCTTAAATTCCTTAAGCTACGCCGACGCAAATTTACGCGAACGTACCTGAATCTACCTAATAGAGACCTATTTTGGCAGATGGCATTGTGGCAACATGAATGTGTGTATATTAGACGCTGTGGATAGTTTGGTGTCACCGTGTGATGTTGGTGATGCCCTAAAATTGCCATCTGTACGTATTCTCCCATCTTCTCTTCTTCTATACTGTTCAGAATTTTCAAACCCCTTTATTGCTCCGTGTTCATGAAAACCTTTGGATCTTTTTTGTATGGTTTTCTAGCTTGCCTTAATTTTACAGCTTTGTTTATTATATTTGATGATAACTCTGGGGTAGATTCAGGTACATTTGCACAGTTTTTACGGAGGCGCAGCACACCGCTTTGCCGCTGCGCCTCCGTAAATTACCTGCGCTACGCTTGATTCACAGAGCAGTAGCTCCGTAAATTGCGTGGGTGCTCCTGAAAAATGCCCGGCGTAAGAGCGCGCAATTTAAATGATCCCATAGGGGGCGTGGATAATTTAAATTAGGCGCGTTCCCGCACCGAACGTAGTGCGCATGCTCCGTTGGGAAACCTTCCCGACGTGCATTGCGGTAAATGACGTCGCAAGGACGTCATTTGCTTCAAAGTGAACGTGAATGGCGTCCAGCGCCATTCACGATTCACTTATGCAAACGACGTAATTTTTCAAAAACACGAAGCGGGAATGACGGGTATACGTAGCATAGCAGGGGCAGCCTTACGCAAAAACCGACGTACGCAAACGACGTAAACTGCGTACGCAGGGCACGCGTACGGTTGTGAATCGGCGTTAGTATGCAATTTGCATACTCTACGCTGACCACTACGGGAACGGCACCTAGCGGCCTGCGTAAGAATGCAGCCTAAGATATGCGGGCATAAGAGCCTTATGCCAGGCATATCTTGGGCTGCAGTCGGCGTATCGAGGTTCCTGAATCAGGAGCATTCGATACGCCGGCGCAAGTAAGCAATTGCGCTGCGTAACTATGGTTACGCAGACGCAATTGCTCTCTGAATCTACCCCTCTGATTATAGGGAGAGCACCTAATTGGTACTATGGATGGAATTTCCAAGCGTAGCCTGCAAGGTTGTAATTATTTCCTATTATCCCTACAGAGAGCTATTTGTACTTACACAAAGTCATGCGTTTGTAATGCGGCGCTGTAGCGTATGCACTTTATTTTGCAAAATTGCACTTTTTTAATGACTCTCTGCGTGTATATGGGGGCCTCACATTTCCACAGCTCCCTTGTAGACAGTAGTAGGACCCTGGACATGCTTTTCATTACATTGTTTAGTGAAGATAATTGTATTCGTGGGAGTGCAACAACAACAACAACAACAAAAAAACGCATAGTTTTTATCCATTGAAATTCTGTATGAATAGGGCAAGATCAAATGTACTCTATAATTTGTGCAGATCGAATGTTTTTTATTTAAAAAGAAAGGTTTTCATGGGGAAAATACTGCATTATGGCCACTAGATGGAGTTGAGTATATTTATTTTCTAGGATACTCAATACTATTGGCTAGATTCACGTACGGCGGCGTATCTTTATGCCGGCGTAGCGCATCCCATTTGCACTACGCCGACATAACATAGCAAAGCACAGCCATTCACAAAGCACTTGCCTTCTAAGTTACGTCGGCGTAGCGCAAATGGCCCGGCGTAACCCCGCCTAATTCAAAATAGGCAGGTAGGGGGCGTGTTGTATGGTAATGAATCGTGACCCCATGTAAATGAGGGCCGTTTGTACGGCGCATGCACACGCATGTTCAGAATCACGTCGGAAATACTCAATGCTTTCGGCGTGAACGTTACCTACGCCCAGCCCCATTCAGGTACGCTTACGCTAACGACGTAAAATACGACGGCTGTTCCGTCGTCCATACCTTGCATGGGCTGCGCCATCTTTTTGGTGGTTTATCTTTACGCCTGAAAAAAGCGCTTTTACGTAAACAGCGTATCGGGCGCAAGTACGTTTGTGAATCGGCGTATCTTGCTAATGTACATATTCTAGGCGTAAATCCACGTACACGCCCCTAGCGGCCAGCGTAAATATGCAGCTAAGATACGACGGCGTAGGAGACTTACGCCGGTCGTATCTTAGCAACATTTGAGCTTTGATAGTCCTCTCCAACCTTCTACAGTGGACTGCAGTGCCCTCTAGCACCAACACCCCCCCCCCCCCCCCGTCAACCTCCCCCAGTGAACTCCAACATTACACAGGGTCATCTACCCCGCTGTAGTGCCCCAGCCAACTACAGAGCCTCCAGCTCCCCATGATGTCCCCAACCTCCAACAGTTTCCCACACTTGACCTAAACTTTCCATAGTGGACCACAGTGCCATAGCCCTCCACTCTTCCAGTTGACCACAGTGCCCTTCAGTCCCCACATCCCTCCCAAACCTCCCCCAATGATCTCCAACATTGCCCAGAATCACCCACACCCTGCAGTGCTCACCAGCCTACTGCAGAGCCTTCAGCCCCCCCCCCCCCCATGGTGTCCCCAACCTCCTACCTTGTCTCCCAACCTCCCACATTGCTCCCCAACACTTGTAGCACCCTTCAGTCCCCCATAGTGCCCATACAAAGCCCCCAGCTTCCTAAAGGGACTTCCATTCCCTCAAAAGACCCCATTCCCCAGAGTTCCCCCTCTAGAAAGCTCATCCCCCTACAGGACCACAAACTCTGCTACAGAGTCCTTAACCCTCTCCAGAACCCCCATACCCCCCTAGTGATACCCAGCCCCATCCAGAGCCTTTCAGCATTTCAATATATTTTTCATTCCCCTACTTTTATTGTGTGAGTATAAACTTTTTTTTTTTACCGTTGGGGTATGAAAGGTTTTGGAAGAATTTACTGGGACGTGGCATCAGGATTAAAAAAGATTAGAGCATCACACTGAAAATGTTGAAATCCAAAAAAAGAGGTTTTATTCCAAACATGGGGTCAACTTATTATCCAACGCGTTTTGGAGGCCTCACTTAATTTCAAGGTTACAATATGATATAAGAATATATAAAAACATTAGAGGAGTAATAAAAAATACAAATAAAAGACTATGGGCCAGATCCACGTACATCGGCGCATATTTCCGTCGGGCGTAGCGTATCCAAGATACACTACGCCGCCGTAACTTACTTTTTTTTTTTAATCCTTAAAGAATGCGCGCCGTAAGTTATGGCGGCGTAGTGTATCTTTTGCGGCGTAAGGGCGCGCAATTCAAATCGATGTGATGGGGGCGTGTTTTATGTAAATACGTCATGACCTGACATAAACGACTTTTTTTTTAAGGGCGCATGCGCCATCCGTGGGGGTATCCCAGTGCGCATGCTCAAAATTAAACCGGAACAAGCCAATGCTTACGACGGTGACGTCATTCTACGCAAATCCCTATTCGCGAACAACTTAGGCAAACAACGTAAAAAATTAAAAATTTGACGCGGGAACGACGGCCATACTTAACATTGAGTACGCCTCATATAGCAGGGGTAACTATACGCCGGAAAAAGCCGAACGCAAACGTCGTAAAAAAATGCGCCGGCCGGACGTACGTTCGTGGATCGCTGTATCTAGCTCATTTGCATACTCGATGCAGAATTCGACGGAAACGCCACCTAGCGGCCGCCGGAAAATGCACCTAAGATCCGACGGCGTACTAAAACGTACGCCTGTCGGATCGAGCCCAGATGCAGTCGTATCTTGTTTTGTAGATACAAAACAAAGATACGACGCGGGAACTTTGAAATTACGTGGCGTATCAATAGATACGCCGGCGTAATTCTTCTGTGGATCTGGCCCTATATCAGTAAAAAATCCACAATCGGGTATTTCTTATGAATCTAAAACGCAATGTCAATAGGAATTGTGCAGAAAAACCTTATTGATCATGTGCCGTTTTATATGATTTGTAATTATGAAAAGGAAAATATGAAATAGAGAAATAATAATACAAAGCATTGAATAATGGCCAGAGTCTAGAATATAACAAAAAAGTAAATAAAAACAGAGAACCCCTGTACCTGTATAGTCACACTGCAGTACCAGTTTTCACCAACAGGAGGTGAAATGTGTAAGTTTTAGGTCTCAGTCCAAAAAAAAATAGGGAGTAATTGTTTTTTATTACAGCTAATGCCTCGTACACATGATCGGAAATTCCAACAAGGAAAGTCCGATGTGAGCTTTTGGTCGGAAATTCCGACCGTGTATAGGCGCCTTCAGAATTTTTCTGTTGGAATTTCCGCCAAGAAAAAAAGCTGACCAAACACTCACCCTGGAAAATTATAATGGACTATCTCGGTACTGATGCAATACAACATTTTTAGGTATAAAAATGTGTTTAATACACATAAAATGTAATAAAATACAAAAACAAACAAATTACAATAAAATTGAAGTGGAGCTAGACAGGTCTTTCCACAACTAGTTTCGTGGAAGGAGACCACTTCTTCTGGAGGAGTTGTCTATGAAACAAATATTACAGTAAAATACATAGTGTAAGAGAATTTCGGCCAACAGACGCGCACCTGCGCACAAGCACACAGTGTGTGCACAAAGAAGGACTTGTATTGGCCCATGTGGGCGTGCACGTATGGGCACCAAGTAACCTTATTTAAACTGAACACTGACACATGAACATTGCTGAGTGGTATTTCAGCTAGTGTCTGTTTACCCGATCTGATCCAAGTTTCCTGTGTCTTGACCCGGCTTCACCTGAACCTACTCTTTGATCTCCGCCTGCCTACCTGATCCTGGCTTGTGTCTGACTCCGCTTCTGCCTGATGTTCCTGCACCTTGATGCCTGACTGTGTACCAAACCCTGCCTTTGTCCTGTCTCTGCCTCTCGTCCATTATAATTTTCCGGGGTGGGTGTTTGGTCAGCTTCAGCAATTGCCCTCATATCCCCATCCTGTCCTCGTTTCCCTAGAACAGGGGTCTGCAACCTTTAAGACATAAAGAGCCACTTGGACCCGTTTCCGAAGGAAAAAAAAAATGGGAGCCGCAAAACTATTGTGACATTTAAAACAAATATAACACTGCATATATTGTCTCCGCGGGGGAGATGTCGGCGGCTGAGCTGAGAGCTCTCGTCAGTGACAGGCGGGCAGGAGACTCCAGGCGCGTGCATGCGCCAGCGCCACCCGGGCCGCGAGCACAGTCAGGCCAGCTCTGTGGCCAGTCACATGACGCGCCGTGACCGAATCACAGGCCAGCTTAGGCCTGTGGCCACATGATCCCCCCTGCCCCCCCCGCACGCCAAGCGGTAGATGTAATTGCAGTAACACCGCCCAAGTAATGGGAACGGCGTTACCGCGAGGGTAAGAGTAATCAGGTAGATTACTCATTACCCTCAAAAGGTGCCCCGGCAAAGGTTCAAAAGAGCCGCATGCGGCTCCGGAGCCGCGGGTTGCAGACACCTGCCCTAGAAGAAAAGACAGAACAGGCCCTTTCTGTGTAGATAGGACAGTTTACAAATCAGTGAACTGACAGTTTTTATTTCATCATCAGACACGCACGCAGATTTCTTCAATATGTGTTGACTCACACAATTTATGAATCAGGATTTCTTAGGCCCTGTACACACGAGAGGATATCCGTTGGAAACCGTTTCCATCAGACATTTCTGCTCCCGATTTTGATCTGATGGGCTGTACACACCATCAGATAAAAATCCCAGCGGAAAACATACCAGGTGACGTGGCCACGACGATGGCGCGGCGACGTGCGCGACCCTGGAAGGTAAATACTTCCACGCATGCGTCAAATCACTTTGACGCATGCGAGGGATGGGGATCGCTTGGACTTATCCGGTGAGTCTGTACAGACGACCAGATCAGTCCGACGGACAGGTTTCCAGCGGATAGATTTCTTTGCATGCTAAGAAATTTTTATCCGCTTGAAAACCGTCGGCTGGAGAAATGTCCGCCGAAAAATGTCCGCTAGGCCGTACACACGACCGGATTTGTCTGCTGGAACTGATCCGCGGATAAATCCCAGCGGACAGATCCGGTCGTGTGTACGGGGCCCTAGTTTCCCCCGATTAGCTTTTTTTCCTTTAAAGAGCAGACAGATCATTGCAAAATCATCCCCGGGAACAGTCTACTGATGTATCTAAAGGTCAAATCAGTTCACGCTGCCAGTAAGATTTCAGCTCTGCTTGCTTTCAAAATAGGATCAACACTACACATCATAAAGTCCGTAGTCCATCTTGGGAAGGAGCAAGAGAGGGTGGCAACTCTCCTACATACAGGAGGACCATGGAGAACAAACATAGCCACCCTCTACCAGGAAGTCCGATCACAGCAGCAACAAAAAAGGGAATTTGAAGATTTGGATTTGAAGGAGACTGAGCAAGAGAAGGGACTTTTTGTAGTTAAAGGGATTGTAAAGGTTCCTTTTTTTTTTCTATTTTTATTTTTTAACCACTTAAGGACCCCTTCACGTCGATTTACGTCGGCAGAATGGCACGGCTGGGCACATCAACGTACCTGTACGTTGCCCTTTAAGCCCAGCCGTGGGGTCGCGCGCCGCGGGCGAGTGCACGCGACCCGGTCCGAAGCTCTGTGACCGCGGTACTCGCCGACCCGATGGCCGCTGGAGTCCCGCGATCGGCCCCCGGAGCTGAAGAACGGGGAGAGCTGTGTGTAAACACAGCTTCCCTGTTCTTCACTGTGGAGCCGTCATCAATCGTGTGTTCCCTTTTATAGGGAATCACAATCGATGACGTCACACCCCCCTACAGTTAGAAACACAGATGAGGTCATACATAACCCCATCAGCGCCCCCTTGTGGTTAACTCCCAAACTGCAATTGTCATTTTCACAGTAAAAAATGCATTTTAAATGCATTTTTTGCTGTGAAAATGACAATGGTCCCAAAAATGTGTCAAAAGTGTCCGATGTGTCCGCCATAATGTCGCAGTCACGAAAAAAAACGCTGATCGCCGCCATTAGTAGTAAAAAAAAAAAAATTACAAAAATGCAATAAAACTATCCCCTATTTTGTAAACGCTATAAATTTTTTTAACCAAAAATAGGTAGAAGAATACGTATCGGCCTAAACTGAGGAAAAAAAATGTTTTTATATATTTTTGGGGGATATTTATTATAGCAAAAAGTAAAAAATATTGAATTTTTTTCAAAATTGTTGCTCTATTTTTGTTTATAGCGCAAAAAATAAAAACCGCAGAGGTGATCAAATACCACCAAAAGAAAGCTCTATTTGTGGGAAAAAAAGGACGCCAATTTTGTTTGGGAGCCACGTCGCACGACTGCGCAATTGTCAGTTAAAGCGACGCAGTGCCGAATCGCAAAAAGGGGCCGGGTCCTTTAGCTGCCTAAAGGTCCGGGTCTTAAGTGGTTAAATAACAAACATACCATACTTACCTCCACTGTGCAGCTCAAATTGCACAGAGTGGCCCCAATCCTCATCTTCTGGGGTCCCTCGTGGCTGCCTCGGCTCCTCCCCCAAGAGCTCACTGGGAAGTGCTCTCCCAAGGGGGTTAGCTTGCGGGGGCGCGCTCCTGTGATACAGTCGGCGGCCATAGCCACCAACTGTATCACTCAGCCCGGCATCATTGATTTGATTGACAGCAGCGGGAGCCAATGGCTGAGCTGCTATCAATCATCCAATGAATGCGATGAAGGAATGATACCGCTCTAAAAGCTACTGTTCTCTCGGATTGCTTCCGCCCTACTGAAACCGACAGGTGCTGGCTCTGCACAGGTGCATGGAATTGGAAAAAATCCTGGACTGCCGCACTCTGTCTCCAATAAAGACTGCCGCACAACGTCTTTATTGGATAAAATCAGATCAAAACATAATCCAAAATGGTGCAGTCAAGATGAAAAAATGGCTAATATGTTTCACATCGTAAGATGCTTACTCATAGCTAAGCATCTTATGATGTGAAACACGTTAGCCATTTTTTGTCCCCCTTGTGTCCTGTTGGTGGATTTTTTCCAAATCCAATGAATGAGCCGAAAAGAGCCAGTGTGTTCACTAGAATGCATTAAGATGAAAAAACATGTACCTTTACAACCCCTTTAACCACTTAAGAATTTAACTGACAATTGCGCGGTCGCGTGACTTTTTGTTCCACAAATAGAGCTTTCTTTTGGTGGTATTTGATCACCTCTGCGGTTTTTATTTTTTGTGCTATAAACAAAAAAAGAGCGAACATTTTGGAAAAAAAAAGCAATATTTTTAACTTTTTGCTATAATAAATATCCCCAAAAAATACATAAGTTTCCTCAGTTTAGGCCGATACGTATTCTTCTACAAATTCTTGGTAAAAACAAAATCGCAATAAGCGTATATTGATTGGTTTGCAAAAAAGTTATAGCGTCTACAAAATAGGGGATAGTTTTATGGCATTTTTTTTTTTTTTACTAGTAATGGCGGCGATCTTCCATTTTTATCGTGACTGGGATATTGCGGCGGACATTTCAGACACTTTTGACACTATTTTGGAACCATTGTCATTTATACAGCAATCAGTGCTATCCAAATGCATTGATTACTGTGTAAATGACAATGGCAGGGAAGGGGTTAACCACTAGGGGACGAGGAAGGGGTTAAGTGTGTCCTAGGGAGTGATTCTAACTGTGTGGGGGCTGGGCTACAAGTGACACGACAGTGATTACTGCTGCTGATGACAGGGAGCAGTAGATCACTTTCTTGTCACTAGGCAGAACAGGGAAATGCCTTGTTTACATAGGCATCTCCCCGTTCTGCCTCTCAGTGACACGATCGCAGGACACCGAGTCCGCGGCGGGCAGATGTGCGCCCGCTAGGTTGCAGATTCAAAGCAACGTACAGGTACGTTGCTTTGCCTGCCCGTGCAGACAACTCTACGTGAGGCACCTGGCATGTGGTTAAAGTAACACTAAACTGGTTAAAAAAAATATTCTATTACAACATGTCTTCTTATCTCTGAAAAGTCTCTTCTATTGCTCCTGGTTGTCTCCAAATCTTCAAATAATTTTTTTTGCTGCTGTGATCGGACTTCCTTTTATAGGGAGGTTACGTTCATTTATTCATGGTCTCACTGTATGTAGGAACGTAGTCACCCTCTCTTACTCATTCCAGAGAGGGACTGTAACTACTTGCCGACCAGCCTCCCTCAGTTATACGGCGGCAGGTCGGCTCGGCTGCGCAAGGTCACGTAGCTATACGTCATCTCGCTATGCAGCCAATAGGGGCGCACGCCCCCCACTCGCCCCTGCTCCCCACGCGCGTGCCCGGCGGGCGCAATCACCGCCGGGCACCCGCGATCACTCGTTACAGAGCGAGAACCGGGAGCTGCGTGTGTATACACATAGCTCCCGGTCCTGTTAGGGGGAGAAATGACTGATCGCATTGTTCATACAATGTATGAACAGCGATCTGTCATTTCCCCAAGTCAGTCCCACCCCCCCTTCAGTTAGAACACACCTAGGGAACATAATTAACCCCTTCCGCGCCCCCTAGTGTTAACCCCTTCCCCGCCAGTGGAATTTTTATAGTAATCAAAGCATTTTTATAGCACTGATCACTATAAAAATGCCAATGGTCCCAAAAATGTGTCCAAAGTGTCCGCCATAATGTCGCAGTACCGAAAAAAAAATCGCTGATCGCGGCCATTACTAGTAAAAAAAAAAATATTAATAAAAATGCCATAAAACTATGTCCTATTTTGTAGGCGCTATAACTTTTACGCAAACCAATCAATAAACGCTAACTGCGATTTTTTTTTTTTTACGAAAAATATGTAGAAGAATATGTATCGGCCTAAACTGAGGAAAAAAATGTTTTTATATATATTTTTGGGGGATATTTATTATAGCAAAAAAGTAAAAAATATAATTTTTTTTCAAAATTGTCGCTCTATTATTGTTTATAGCGCAAAAACTAAAAACCGCAGAGGTGATAAAATACCACCAAAAAAAAGCTCTATTTGTGGGGAACACCCAAATTTGCAGGGTGTTTGCCCCGACGAACACCCTGCAATACATTGAGCGCTGCACAGTGCATTCTGAACCCTGATTAAGCAAAGCTTTGCCTAATCAGGGCACAGTGTAAGCTGGTTGTTAATGAGCGGGGCCCGGAAGCTGGCCGCAGCGTTCTTAACAACCAATGAGTCATCAGCTGTCAATGGGTTTCCTTGCTGACAGCTGACTAAATAAAAAAATAAAAACGTGCCGGTAATTTAAAAAAAAAAAAACAGTTCGGGCCTTGTCTGGATTTGGAGGGAACCCCACACTATAAAAAAAAAAGAAAATAAAGGAATAGATTAGAAAATAAAAAATCTTTTTTTTCTAATCTATTCCTTAATTTTCTATTCTATTCTCTTTGGAAATTGGAAAACAATTTGAATTCGAAAAGTATTCCAAAACTATTAGAAAACTGTTAAAATTTAAATTTCAACCCAGTTCGGTACTTGTCTGGATTTGGAGGGAACCCCACGCCATAAAAAAAAATATAAAAACAACGAATAGAAAATAAAGGAATAGATTAGAAAGAAAAAAATAAATTTTTTTCTATTCTATTCCTTCGTTTTCTTTTCTATTTTATTCTCTTTGGAAATTGGACAACTATTCGAATTCGAAAAAGTATTCCAAAACGATTCGAAAACTATTAAAATTTGAATTTCATCTGAATTTTTTTTTTCCGTCATTTTGGATTAATTTAAATTCGGTACTATTTTAATTTGGAATGAAACAAACTGCACATGACTACCGTATTTATCGGCGTATACTGCGCACTTTTTTGCCCTTAAAATTAGGGCAAAATCGTGGGTGCGCGGTATACGCCGATACCCGCGCCGAGTTTTCAATACTGCGCTGACATATACCGAGCGCAGTACACTCGTGTATAGTCGGGCAGTCTCGGCTCCTTCCGCGCTCACGTCCTGGACGTACAGGACGTCAGCGCGAGAGTTGCCGAGCATCGCCGACAATACACGAGTGTACTGCGCTCTGTATATGTCGGCGCAGTATTCAAACTCGGTGCGGGAAACGAGCGGGGAGGACGCCGCAGAAGGACGCCGGACCCGACGAAGAGGACACCCGAAGCCGCAGACGGACGCCGGACCCGACGAAGAGGACACCCGAAGCCGCAGAAGGACGCCGGACCCGACGAAGAGGACACCCAAAGCCGCAGACGAACGCCGGACCCGACGAGGCCGCCGATGGACGCGACGCGCAAGACAACAAAACTGTAAGTACAAAAAAGACTTTTTTTCCACAGGATTCGGGGCAACTTTAGGGGTGCGCGGTATACGCGGGAGCGCGTTATACCGCGATAAATACGGTAATTATCATCGAAAGTGAAAGAAAATCCCACATTTTGGGTTGCCACCAGAACAGGAATAGAGGGGAAATCTTCCAAGGGGGGCACTAGTTCAGGTGACAACCAGTGATTCCGTCACTTTGGAGGGATTGTCTCTCACTTCCTGCTGTGGGTATTAAAACAGGAAGTGAAGAGAATTCTCCCCAATGGGACACAGATGGCAAAAAAAAAACAGTCAGAGGTTCTAACCCTCACTTACTCCTTTATCCAAAATGAAATAAAAATATTTTTTTGCCTTTAGTTCACTTTAAAACTACTGTATAGAGAAGAAAGTACCTTACCCCACATGTGCTACTTCAATCTGTGGTCCAAGTTACATGAGAAGTGTCAGCAGATCTGGCTGTCATAGAAGACGGTGAAAGTTACACCTCTGGGTTTGCTCAGGAGCCCTTGATTAGGACAGATAAGGAAAGATAAGATGTCCAATCTACTAATGTGAAGTGAATCTCAGGTGTGAGAACTGAAACTCCAATGTGAAGATGTCTGTAGATAAGAGGTGCCAGGCATCCAATCTAACCAGCCAAAGACGTAAAGGATATCTGAAGCCAGATATTGTATAGGGTAGGGAATGCAGATAAGGGTTGAACAGGACAAACAGAGGCTGAATCTCCTTAACGGGAACACAGGACATACTAAACACCTGATAGGGGTTCTAACGCTTCCCTTATCTACAGGGCAGCCATTAGAAATTTTGGGGCCCCACACAGCTTTAGACCTGGGCCTGACCACCAACATTCCCCAGGGGGCCAGGGCCCACCCACTGGCCGTCCCAATGAAGTTGCCCACTGGCCACCCCACCAAGTTTTTAACTCTCCCACTTTTATTTTAACACACTTGCAACTTAATGTTGTATAAATTAGAAGTGTATTCCAAGTCATCAGTGCATCCCCATATATTCAGCAAAGAGATGGCCAAATCCAGCAGAGACATCCCAATATATTGAGGAAAGAGATGGCCCTATCCAGCAAAGAGACAACCCAATCCAGCAAAGAGACATCCCCATATATTGATGTAGCGCCTGGCTACATCAATGTTACATTTAGGGGAGAATTCAGAGATATAGTGGCTCTGAATTAGTTTGACTGTTTAAATTTGGGTCTCTGTTCTAGTTTGGCTGTGCTGTGGGCTGACCTTTTGTTTTGGGACTCCCGTCACCCCCGGACGGCAGGTGGCAGCAGTAGGGTCAAGCAGGGCTGGACTGGGACAAAAATTTGGCCCTGGACTTCATCCAGACTGGCCCACTTTGACAGGTCTCTCCCATGGCGGCTGGACAACTCCCGCCCCCCCCCCGGCCACCCAAGCCCCCTCTCCCCCTTCACTAGCCACTAGCTGTTCTACTTTATTAGAGTAGAACGGCTGGTACTGGTACTCTTATAGGCAGTACCAGTGGGGAATCTAGACATTATTTTACCCGGGCAAAGAATCAGTTTGGTGCCCCCCCCCCCTTATGGGACAAGATTAGGCAGAAGTGAGAAACTCCCAGGCCATAGCTGTTGAGTCAGCTGTCTGTCCCCTGCCTGCTCTCCTGGTCCTCCCTCTGCTTCTTTGTTCCCCCCAGGTGAGCGCTGCGGGGAGGGAGAGACAGAGGAGCTGAGGGGGGCGGCGGTCCACTGTCACTGAAGCCGGCCCACTGAGCCATCGGCCCACCAGGAAACTCCCTGTAGTCCCAATGGCTAGTCCATCCCTGGGGTCAAGTGAGTCTGAGTACCACTCCTTAACAGCCAGTCAGGGGTTGGCCGCCTCGCTGTGCTTGCTGGGGACTGGTATAAAGGAGGCAGACGCCATTGCCTCGAGTTTTTTTTTCTCGTGTGGCGCCCACCAGTGGGGTAGTCATTCCACGACACCCCCGCATATGGCCCTCCTGGCCGGGGTGTGCGTGGGTAGCACTGTTCCTGGTTCTGGGACCACGTTGGCCCGGAGCAATTGATCTGCTGTGCGGGCCCAGTGATCGACTGGGTCTCCAATCTGGAGGGGGTCACAAGCTGCCCGTCCAATTGGAGGAAGCTGACCGATGAGTAGTCCGTCCGAAGCATACCAAGCACGAGGCTGGTGTTCCAGGAGGGGTCTGTCCATTCATCGGGGGACATCCTGGGATCTGACAGGCTGGATGTTTTGGTCGCCTGTCAGTCACTAATTTGCAAAACTACCTGAAGGAGATCCGGGTGCTGAATCTACTGAGAGAGGATTCTGGACCATAATTGTCTCCATTCTTTTGAGAGGGTCCATGGCAGAGACTTGATCCCAATTTCGAGTGACATTCTGGCTGCCAGGCTGGTGAGAGAGGCCTGTCCAGGTGCGCTATACCCACTCCGGCTGGAGTGGCGAAGTAAAGTGTTGTTGGAAGCAGGACTGTTTCCCCGTTTGCAGTTACACCTGTGTCTGCTGTCTCCTATTTGCTATCCCTTCACCTTTCTACTGTTTAATCGTTTTTACCCGGCTGGGTAATAAAAGCACAGAAAAGACATTCCCTTTACTACAACTCTCATCAAGTACCCTAGACGGCGGAGATACAGAGGTAACATGCCACCCAAAACAACATTGCTACATTGAGGAAAGAGATGGCCCAATCCAGCAAAGAGACATTCCCATATAGTCAGCAAAGAGACATCCCAATCCAGCAAAGAAACAGTCTGTCACGGTCTGGAGTCAGACTCAGAGGCCAGTAGCTATAGCAGCAGAGCAGGTATTCACACGGGTCACCCTGGCTGATGACACGGGTTCACCTGAGCTGCGGGTGTCTAAGCACTAACTGGTATTCACCAGGGCTCTTGATGGTGGGGATGGGCTTCGCTCCGTGTTAGTACCAGGTTGCGGTCCTCAGGATAGCCAGGGCCGATCCTAGGCAGGGTGCACGGGGTGCTCCGCACCCAGGCGCCGCAGTACTCCCCTCCCTCCTCCTTGTCTGTGTCCAAAGGCAGAGCGCATGTAGCGGGTGCTGCGGTTCCCCATCCCGACAACTGACAAGAGCGCATACCTCCCGCTGTCCCCGGAATCCAGGTTCCGGCACTAGGCTCCACTAATTAATTCTGTCCGGTGTGCATGGAGCAGTCTCCTGTCTGCCCCGCCCCCTCTGTGTGTGTCGGCTCTTTTCCCATAGGCGGTGTGATGAGAGGCTTCTGGGTTGGCCGGAGCTGCTGCCAATCATCCTGTGCACTCCCAGAAATGCTCTGCGAGTGCCACCCTGCTAGTAACCAAAGATGCCACGTATGACCCACCCCCTGTAATGTGCTTCTGCTCTCAGCGCGCCCGAGCTACATGGATCTATTGGACAAGTACTGATCTATGGGGACACCTGATGTGGGGGCTCTGATGGGGACACCTGATGTGGGGGCTCTGATGGGGACACCTACTGTGGGGGGGGGTTCTGATGGGGGACACCTGCTGTGGGGGGGCTCTGATGGGGGGCAACTGCTGGGGCGGCTCTGATGGGGGACACCTGCTGGGAGGCTCTGATCGGGGACACCTAGGGTAACCACGTGTCCCGGATTACCTGGGACAGTCCCGCATTTTGCAGGTCTGTCCCAGCCACCTTCATTCCAGGACAATACAGTGTCCCAGAATGAAATGGACACAGCCACCCCCCCCCCCCCCCGGGCCACTCTGATGCCCCCAAAAAAGGCCGCCACATCACTGCTTTACTCACTGACAGTACTTGTCCTGCCCAGGAATGCCTGAAGGAGCAAAATCCCAGCCCCCTGCTTGTGATTGGAGAAATCATAAATCCTGCTCTTGTGTCCAATCACTGGGCTGTGATTTGTTACAGCACAAGTTGATTTTTGGGAAAGGGGGGTGTCCCTGAATGGTAGTTTGGAAATGTGGTCACCATAGGGACACCTGCTGTGGGGGGCTCTGATGGGGGGCAACTGCTGGGGCGGCTCTGATGGGGGACACTTGCTGGGTGGCTCTGATGGGGGACACCTGCTGGGGGGTCTCTGATAGGGGACACTAAAAGACTTCTTAGGGGAGCATCTCTGTGTTTGAGTCGTAGCCATAGAAACATGTGTAAAGGGGAGGAGTAAGTAAGATGACCACACCCATGTGGGGGTGCCAGAAATATTTCTGCACCCAGGTGTCTGTGACCCTAGGATCGGCCCTGAGGATAGCCCCACCTGGAGGTGAGCAAGCCGGGGTCCAGTAGCAGATATAGCAGGTAGGGATCAAGCAGAAGCGTAATCGAGAACAGGGCTGGTGCAAGGATTTTTGACACCCTAGGAGAAACCTCATTTTGCCTTACCTCCCTGCCTCACCAGCGCCGTCAATGTAGTCTTTACCAGAGACCATCAATGCAGCCTACCATTGCCCATCAATGAATGTTTGCTTGCTTCCATTCATTCGGGAGTTGGGACACAGACACAGTCCTCCGCCGCCAGTGCGCCTCTGACACTATGTACAAATGGAGAGGCGGCTGCCTGCTGATGCTGAGACTAATACTGGCCATACACTATACGAAAAATCGGGCGAAAATCGGTTGTTCAGACAGTTTATTCGTTTTTTGAACAGTTAATGGGCACAAAATCAATCGTTGGGACGTTTTTGAGCAAGGACAAGTTTGAAAATTTTCTGCCGAACGAATGATAAATCGGAAGGTTAATGTGTTTCCCGTCCGAACTTTCTGCACTAGGTATATGTAAAAAAAACTAACCAAATGTTCTTTATTTATGTCCACTGAACGATTTATCGGTCATTACATGATGGCACTATCGTTTGCGCTCACGACCGAACGTTCGTTCGGACGATTTTTCGTGGAGTGTATGGCCAGCATTGGTTAGTTGTTGCAGAGAGAAGAGAGTTGGAACGCCAGTGGCGGGGCACGCTCCTAGGCAGCAGTGCGCCCTAGGCGGCTGCCTAGTTTGCCTAGTGGTAGCACCGACCCTGGTCAAGAAACAAGCCAAAGGTGGGTAACAAATAGTTGCAGGTTGAGATTCAGCAGAAGCAAGCCAAATGTCGGTAACGAATGGTAGCGAAGATACGGTCGGTAGCAGGAGAGAGAGCAGCAAGATATCGGCTGGTGAAGGCACAATATTCTGGCAAACAGGAAGTGCAGAGACATGGCTTAAATCTGGAAGTTCATGGGAGGAGCAAAGAGTTCAAGGTTCAAGGCAAACAAGATTCAAGACAAGATGATTGAAATAATTGTCTAAGGAACTGTCCAGCATTTCAGGTGCCTCAGCAAGTCGAGTCACCACCAGACGCAGCAGAGGTCCCAGGTTCAAGCCCAGGTCCTAACACAGTCCAATCCAGCAGAGGCATCCCTATGTATTTAGGAAAGAGATGGTCCAATTCGGCAAAGAGAGAGCCTCATATATTTAGAAAAGAGACATCCCACTCCAGCTAAAAAAAGACCCAATCCAGCTAAGAAATGAAGAGATGGCCCAGGTGCAGGACACCCGGGCCCCCTGCATGTGTATGGGCTGTTCCCACTGATGGTTGCCTTCTCTATAGGGCAGCCATCAGAAATGTTGGGGCCCCTTACACAAGTTTAGGCCTGGGTCCCTCTGGGCCTGCCCACCAACATTCCCCAGTGCCTACCCACTGGCTGTCCCGCCGAATCCACCCACTGGTCAACCCACCAAGTCCTTTAATGCACCCACTTTTATTTTAACAACCCTACAACTTAATGTATGAAACTTAAAAGTGTATTCCTAGTCATCAGTGCTTGCATCCCCATAGGTTCAGCAAAGAGACATACCAATCCAACAAAGAGATGGCCCAGCCCAGAAAAAACACAGCCCAATCCAGCAAAGAGATGGCCCAGCCCAGAAAAAAACACAGCCCAATCCAGCAAAGAGATGGCCTAGCTGCAGGTATAGTAGTCTCCTGTGCCAGATAAGTACAATAGTCCATGCCTCTTCTATATGAATCCATCAGGCAGGCCAGGACTGCACTTGTCGGGCACAGGAGATTACTAAACCTGCACCTGAAAGTAAAGAAACAGCCCACTTGGCTGGGGAAAGTTTTTATTTTTTTCTTACTTTCTACAGCCTGAAGATCATGGTGCCCAGATACCCCTCTCTGCCTCCTCCCATCCCCCCTTCCTTCTAGGGTTTCCACCTTTTCTTCAAGCCAAACCCTTTAGCGGCACAGGGCACATGTTTTTTCATAGTATACGATATAGGATTATAAAAGACCTGGGGCATCTTTGGGTCCCTCAAAGAGAGTGGTAATGCAGTGCGCTGCGGCAAATAGTGGATGTGGCCAAACCGCTCTTGCTGACATCATTGCCCCCCCTGTGCCCCATTGATGCCAAACCTGCACCCAGACAGCGGCCCACAGCTCCCAGATGGCAACAGATTTTTGTGTGACTACCTCAGTTACTTGGAGAGCCACAGACTAGTCTGAATAATGCGTCCGGGGTTTAGGCAGACTGAAACCTGGACACAGTACCAAACCCTGTGAATCCGGGACAGGTGGCGACCCTACTTCCTTTCCTGGTGAATTGGCCGGGCCGGACCTGGAAAGAAGCCCCGCGCAGCAGCCAAAGCAGCCTGGGGGCTCCATCCATGGTTGGGGCCCGAGCAGCTGTGCCCCTCAGGACGCACGGTCCCCCTACATGTGTATCGGCTACCCCCTCCCCTCGATAGTAGCCCCGCTTCTCTAAACAAAAGTGGAGCATTACAAGGAGGCAGAAACCCACAGAAAGAGAAACAATTTCATGAAAAATAGGTTGCAGGACCATTACGTAGAGGAAGTGTATGGATTCTTTTTGGAGAATAATGATATTGTTTAGTGTCACTTTAATGAAGCCGTTATTATTGATCGGTGATTAGTTCTGGAAGCTCTTTGGTGGATCTATGTGACTCTGAACAGTTAAACTTCCTGGATAATGCAGACATTTAAATACGAAGTGTCACATTGAAAATATCTGGCAAATGTCCTGGAAAGACCTGTCACATATCCTTAATGAGATGTATGGAAAGAGGATATATATAGAGACAACCTGGGTGTACGGGACAGCTGTCCCTAATTTTCAAGGACAGTGCGTTTCAATGTGTCCTCTGGATTTTACTTTTTGAAGGTTTTCTGCTCTACTTCACATCCATAATTTATTGTATTTAACCACTTGCTTACTGGGCACATAAACCCCCTTCGTGCCCAGGCGAAATTTCAGCTTCCGGCACTGCGTCGCTTTAACTGACATTTGCGCGGTCGTGCGACGTGGCTCCCAAACAAAATTGACGTCCTTTTTTCCCCACAAATAGAGCTTTATTTTGGTGGTATTTGATCACCTCTGCGGTTTTTATTTTTTGCGCTATAAACAAAAAAAGAGCGACAATTTTAAAAATATATATATGTTTTTTACTTGTTGCTATAATAAATATCCCAATTTAAAAAAAAAAAAATTCTCAGTTAAGACCGATACGTATTTTTCGACGTATTTTTGTAAACAAAAAAAAAATCGCAATAAGCGACTGGTTTGCGCAAAAGTTATAGCGCCTACAAAATGGGGAACAGAATTATGATTTTTTTTTTATTATTTTTTTTTTTACTAGTAATGGCGGCGATCTGCGATTTTTATTGGGACTGCGATATTGCGGCGGACGTATCGGACACTTTTGACACAAATTTGGGACCATTCACATTTATACAGCGATCAGTGCTATAAAAATGCACTAATTACTGTATAAATGTGACTGGCAGGGAAGGGGTTAACACTAGGGGGTGAGGAAGGGGTTAAATGTGTATCCTGGGTGTGTTCTAACTGTGTGGGGGAGGGGGGTGACTGGGGGAGGTGACTGATGCTGTGTCTCTATGTACAAGAGACACAGATCGGTCTCCTCTCCTCTGACAGCACGTGGAGCTCTGTGTTTACACACACAGATCCACGTCCTTGTCTGTGTTACCGACGATCGCGTGTACCCAGCGGACATCGTGGCCGCCAGGTACACGCATCGGCTCTTCAGCGATGCGCCGGGACAGTGTTTACCCGCTGCGCGCCCCCCAGAGGCGCGCGCGGGTAATGCACTTTAAAAGACATCCACTTGGCACTTGAGAGCCGCTCTGTTGACTTCTTTTGTCAATAGCGCGGGTCTCAAGTGGTTAAACAGGGAAAAAAATATTTTTTTTACAAACTCCAGGTTTTCATGTTATCACCATTTGTTTCTTCTGTGGTAGGTAGGCATCTTCTGTCATGCACATCTAAAGGCAGGACTTTTTTTTTTCTTCTTAAATAGGTGCAGGTACTCCTCTCTTCCCCTAGTCACCCTCTGTCTCTGCCTCCCGCCAAATAGATTTCCTGCAGATCTCCTACAAGCAGCCCACAATAGACCCACAAGCAACAATAGATCCAACCAGTAACAATAGACACCCCTGCAACAATAGATTTTCTCCAGCAATAATTGATCCCCTTCAGCAACAAAAGATCCTCCCAAGCAACAATAGACCCACCCCCCCCAATACAAAATCCCCCCACCCCCAGGATCAATAAGTCCCTCTCCAGCAACAATAGATCCCTTCCAGTAACAATAGATAAACCTCAGCAACAAAACACCTTTCCCAGCAACAATAGACCCCCCCACCCAGCAACAGTAAATCTCCCAGACTCCCCCCCCCTCCCCAGCATTGCTAGGTCCCTCTACAGCAGGGGACTCCAAACCTTCTAAACAAAGGGCCAGTTTATTGTTCTTCAGACTTTAGGGGGCCGGACTGTGTCTATTGGCAATAGAAAAGGTCCCGACGTTGGTGGGAAAAATAACGCCCCATCATTCGTTAAGTACCCTCAGACTCCTCCCACAAATACAGGCTGGCCTGCGGCCAGCCTTTTTACTTATAGTGCCGTCGTACGTTGTACGTCACCGCGCTTTGCTAGAGCATTTTTTTTTCACGATTGTGTGTAGGCAAGGCCGTTTTAATGATTGGGTTGAAAAAAACGTCGTTTTTTCTAGAGCCTGAAAAACATCGTTTTTTACAACCCTAAAAAGGATCGTGTGTACGCGGCATAAGAGTAACATCCAGTGGCACCCCCCCCCTCCTGTAGTCACAAAAAAAAACGGGCCCTTTAAGAATTTTTTTTTTTGCTTAAAATGTCGTTTTTTACGTTTTACTAACTGCAGTGATGGCGGCCGGCCGTCTATAGAGGGCGGTGCAGCGTCACCCCCTCTCGCAAATAACATACATTCATGTATTGCATTGCATGAATGTTTGTTATTGTTGTCTATTCAGATAGCCGGACATTGGGCGCCGGCTATCTGAATAACGGCAGCTGGTTGGCTGTGCAGAAGTGCCTATCAGAGACTGCGGCTCCCGGATGTCTTATCCTCGGAATGTACGGGGGCTGCGTCCCTTGGATAAGACTGACGGCCGTCTCAGCCAATCAGGTTCACCGATTCTGGTTATCGGTAACCTGATTGGCTGAAGCGTCATCGAGGGTGGGAGAGGACATCGAGGGACATGGAAGCAGAAAGGTAAGTGCATTTTACAGGACACAGCGGCGACAATGGGCACAGAGGCGACAAAGGGCACAGTGGCATCAATGGGTACAGTGGTGACAAAGGGCACAGTGGTGACAAAGGGCACAGTGGCATCAATTAAAGGGCACAGTGACATGCACAGTGGCAACAATGGGCACAGTGGTGAAAAAGGGCACAGTGGTGACAATGGGTACAGTGGCAACAATTAAAGGGCACAGTGACATGCACAGTTGCAACAATGGGCACAGTGGCGACAATTGGCACAGTGGCGACAATTGAGGGGCACAGTGGCTGCGTTTGATGGCATGGCACAGTGGCTGCGTTTGATGGCATGGCACAGTGACTGCGTTTGATGGCATGGCACAGTGGCTGCGTTTGATGGCATGGCACAGTGGTGCGAATTGATGGCATAGTGACTGCATTTGATGGCATGGCACAGTGGTGATAATTGATGGCACAGTGGCTGCGTTTGATGGCATGGCACAGTGGTGACAATTGATGGCACAGTGGCTGCGTTTGATGGCATGGCACAGTGGTGACAATTGATGGCACAGTGGCTGCGTTTGATGGCATGGCACAGTGGTGACAATTGATGGCACAGTGGCTGCATTTGATGGGCACAGTGAGGCTGCAATTTTACTTTTATTTTTTTGCACCCCCCAAAAATTTTGAGCACCAGCCGCCACTGGTAACATCCATCCACGTACAGGGTGCCAGGTGCATACCTATTTAAAGAAGAATTCCAGATATAAATGTTTTATGCATAGTTGCATGGTCCAGGCTCGTCCAGGGGGTTCCCACCATCAATATGAAATTAACAATATTTAGCCTCCTTTTCTTTTTTGGCAGCCCTGCTGCTCAGGCCTCATGCCTTGGTCCTCATCTAACACCCGCTGTCTGTCCTGTCCCAGACAGAACCATGCAGATATGCACCTCTCTGGCTGCCCATTTGCAACCACACATGTACACCTCTCTAGGATGGAGCCCTGAACTATTGTCAGGTCCTACATTTGAAGGGCTACAAACACCTGCACGCTCAGACTTATGGTTATTGGCAAGACCCAGACCCTGGGTTGGAGACCCTTTGTCACTTTCTCCTACCTTTTCAGTAGGGCCTCGCACGTCTAATCCTCAATTACTTCTGGCTTTGCATCTATGTACACAGGCAACTATCCTATTGCCACTACTTACCGTATATTGGGGAATTTGGTCTAATGCCACGTACAGATGATCGGAAATTTCAACAACAAAAACGTGGATTTTTTTCCGACGGATGTTGGCTCAAACTTGTCTTGTCGCACAAATGTTTTCGGAAATTCCGAGCGCCAAGAACGCGGTGACGTACAATGGCACTATTAAAGGGAAGTTCAATACCAGAAGTATTAGTACAAGTTTGGTGAGAGACGATTCACGCTTTTCAGCCTTGTGCCTTTTAGTCCGTTACAGCGTGACGAATTTGCTATCCCCGTTAGTTTTACCAGACCGTGCGCTTCCGTCTCGTACTTGATTCAGAGCATGCGTGGAATTTTGTGCGTTCGGAATTTACGAGAACAAATTTTGTTGTCGGAAAATATGAGAACCAGCTCTCAAATTTTTGTTGTTCCGACAGCAAATATCCGATGGAGCCTACACACGGACGGAATTTTCGATAACAAGCTCCCATCGAACATTTGTTGTCGGAAATTCCGACCGTGTGTATAAGAGTCCAAAAAATGTAGCCCCACCTGATAGTCTTTTCTGCAAAGATAAGTCTGCCATGATTAGAGTGTCAGCTAGTATTCTCCATCATTACTTAAAGGGACACTAAAGGTTCCCGTTTAAAAATAAAAAAAACATGTCATACTTACCTCCACTGTGCAGCTCGTTTTGCACACAGTGGCCCGATCCAGGTCTTCTGGGGTCCCTCGGCGGCTGTCTTGGCTCCTCCCCACAAGAACTAACCCCCTTCATGGGAGCTCTCTCCCATGGGGGTTAGTTCTTGCGGGCGTGCTCCTGTGATACAGCCGGTGGCTATAGTTAATTAATAACCTTTACCGGCACAGAATCACGGGAGCACGCCCGCAAGAACTAACCCCCATTGGAGAGAGCTCACATGAAGGGGGTTAGTTCTTGCAGGGAGGAGCCTAGACATCCGCAGACTGTATCACTCGGCCCTGCCCCCGGCACGCCACATCATTGGATGTGATTGACAGCAGCGTGAGACAATGGCTGTGCTGCTATCAATCCATCCAATCTAGCCAATCAACGGCCGGCCTGAGTTGAGAAGGGGACGTCGGGGGCAAGCGCAGCAGGTGAACGGGCTCAGGTAAGTTAAACTGGGGGGCTGGGGGGGGAGGCCGTCATTGACAGTTTTTTTTCACCATAATGCATCGGATGCATTATGGTGAAAAAAAAAAAAACCTTTACAACCCCTTTGGAAACTATTTGGAGACCTTCTGAATTTTGCATCTAGCCCATCTGATGTAATGTAGCCTGAGCTTGACCTGTCCTTTGATTTCATCCCTTTTTGTACATTGCATGACTGGCCTCTATAGTCATGCATCAATAAGCCCAAAGCTGTTTGTCAAAGGAACTTTGACGAACATGACTTTTCATTAAGCCGTCCAATTAAAGCAGTCTTCAAGCTTTGAAAACCTAGGGCCCTGAGGCTAAATACAAATTGATTAATCAGAAACCTATTCTTTTTACCGGTTTTCTTACAATACCCATGCCTCGGTCACTTGTTTAGATTACTTCCCACACACAACTACTTCTGAAATGCATAGTCAATAACCTGCAATTAGTGGCTACATAGAACAGCAAAGGCTGTGCTTTCCTACCAAAAAAGCCCTCTAGAGCCATTCCGTCCCGAGTCTCATAGGAGTGCAGCAAGGACATCTTTTAATGGGATTGAGCAGTTCTGAACCATGAAGGTCATTAGAAGTTTAGATCTCCGATTCTGTGCCAGTAATGGTTATTAATCTGACTTCTGTCTCTTTTATCTTGATGAGAGTTGCCTAGTGATGTATATACACAGGGACGTGAATCCTATTACATGAAACCTTCACATCACAACTGGGAAGTTCCAGAGCAAGCTGGGCATGCGGCATTTCACAGCGCGGGGTCTGCAACGACAACATCTCATTCATCTTCCCCAATAAAAGATCCTGGTGTATCTTAATATTTGAAAGATAAGTTATTCTGCGGATCCTAGTACATAAATATAGTCAAAGGGGTAGATTCAGGTACCTGTTACGGCAGCGTATCTCCAGATATTCCGCCATAATTTCAAATCTGCGTTCGTTACGCCGATTCACAAAGGCAGTTACGCTGAAAAAATAGGCTTCCTCCACCGACGTAACTTGATTGCGGCGGCGTAGAATTGTGTGCAATATCACTTTGGCCGCTAGGGGCGCTTCCGTTGTTGTCGGCGTAGAATATGCTAATTTCCTAGATACGCCGATTCACAAACATACGTGCGCCCGGCGTTCGTTTTTTACCTCGTTTGCGTTAAGGCTTTTTCGGCGTAAGGCTGCTCCTGCTATTAGGAGGCGCAGCCAATGTTAAGTATGGACGTCGTTCCCGCTTCGAAATTTGAATTATTTATGTCGTTTGCGTAAGTTGTTCTCGAATAGGGCTGGACGTAATTTACGTTCACGTCGAAACCAATACGTCGTTACGCCGTACTTGGAAGCAAAGCACACTGGGATATGTACACGGACGGCGCATACGCCGTCCGTAAAAAACGTCAATCACGTCAGGTCATCATACATTTACATAAAACACGCCCCCCCTTCCACATTTGAATTACGCGCGCTTACGCCGGCCCCATTTACGCTACGCCGCCGCAACTTACGGAGCAAGTGCTTCATGAATACAGCACTTTCGCCTGTAAGTTACAGGGGCGTAGCGTAAATACGATACGCTGCGCCGCCGTTAGATTGCGCGCCCCTACCTGAATCTAGCCCAAAGGTTATATGGTCTGGCTGCTCTAAAATGTATTCAGGCAGCAATATCCTTTGGCAAGTAATTTTGGAAATAATTCATCTATATTTAATTCAATGTCCTCTACATCGACTTCTATCCAATTGCTATTAAATTAGTATTATGCTGTGTAAATATTTTAGTATTGAATATTAAAGAGGAAGTAAACCCTGGAAGACAAAGGCATAATGAGCTAGTATGAATAGCATACTAGCTCATTATGAATTATTTACCTGAGATCGAAGCCCCCCGCAGCGGTCCTCGTTCCCCTCCTCCGTCGCTGCCATCTCTCCCGGAGTGACTTCCGGGTATCGTGGCTCCGGCGCTGTGACAACTCTCATCAAGATAAAAGAGACAGAAGTCAGATTAATAACATTTACTGGCACAGAATCGGAGATCTGATCTTCTAATGACCTTCATGGTTCAGAACTGCTCAATCCCATTAAAAGATGTCCTTGCTGGACTCCTATGAGACTCGGAAATGGTTCTAGAGGGCTTTTTGGCAATGCGTGTGGGAGCCGCCAGTCACGGCACGATCGCTGTTGGAAATGGAACACGTAGTCATCGGTGCCAGTATTTTCTGCAAATATCTCCTAAACCAGTTCGGGTCTGGTTACCGGTCACCTGATTGGCTGAAGCGGCAGGCTTGGAAGGATGAGAGGAGGAGCGGGTGGGAGAAGAGTCTTCCTCATCGAGGAAGAAATGGAGGACATCGCTCGCCGCCTGCCTGCAACGTTTGCGGCACTGTGGCAACACTTGAGGCACACTGGCAGCATTGGGCACACTGGCAGCATTGGGCGCACTGGCAGCATTGGGCGCACTGGCAGCATTGGGCACACTGGCAGCATTTGGTGGGCACAGTCGCAGCATTTGGTGGGCACAGTGACAGCGTTTGATGGCACAGTGGCTGCGTTTGATGTTTTTTTTTTTTTTTTTCAAATTCTTTTCAGTTTATTTGCGCCCCCCAATTTTTTTTAGCACCAGCCACCACTGGTTACAGGTGAACATCAAGCAGGGTTGCCAACCGCCAGTAAATTTACTGAAAGTTTTGTAAAAATCTGTGATTTATTTACAACTGCCAGTGAATATCACTGATAATTTCATGCAGTGTTGACCATTAAGGGGTAAATCAAGCAAATTACTTATATGTTATAGGTATTGTCAGTGTTTCCATATCATGTTTATACTGTTCAAATATTCACTGTTTTAGTTTTCAATAGGAGTTCTGTAATTTCTATAATTTCTCAGTTTGCCAGTAAAAAATGTCCTCCGACAGTAAATTTGTGCCATGTTTTGTCAGTAAAAAATGCTGCGGGAGGTTGGCAACCCTGACATCAAGTGTGATATTAGTTGGTCCAGCTTGGCTCAAAATAAGTATGCATACCTCATGGATTAATGGGGAATCTGACAATCACTGTAGTAGTTGATGCTTCTCATGCCAAACCGCTACCCCACTGCATACTGACCAAGGGAGCCACTCGATTGGCACCACTACCATTTACAGAACCTCCTGTTTTTCAATGAATACAAGGTGGAGGTTGTGACTTTGCATCACTTCAGCTCCCCCCGCAGTCCCCCTAAATTAGGGTGACCAGACATCCCCGGTTTCCGGGGGCAGTCCCCAGATTGAGGACACTGTCCCCGGACCGAGTCTGTCCCCGGTTTTGTCCCTGGATTGGATTTGAACAGGGGCTGGGGCAATTTCAAAGACAGTCAGTGCAGAATAAAAAAAAAAAATCTGAATTTCACACACCTACTCCGCCACTCCTACTGGCTTAGGGGGGTCTATTACTTTCCATTATCTGTGCCCCTTTCTGATGATCATGTGCTGGTCGGAGTGGACTGGTCGAGCTCCGCTCGCATGTTCTTCTGCTCAAGTCCCGGCCAGACGCCTGCCTGCTTATCTCCAGAGCACTGTTTGCAATTCAGCACTGCGTCGCTTTAACTGACAATTGCAATGTACCTAAACAAAATTGGCGTCCTTCTTTTCCAACAAATAGAGCTTTCTTTTGGTGGTATTTGATAACCTCTGCGGTTTAATTTTTTTGTGCTATAAACCAAAAAAAGCGACAATTGTAAAAAAAAAAAGCAATATTTTTTACTTTTTGCTATAATAAATATCCCCCAAAAAATATATATAAAAAAACATGTTTTTTTCCTCAGTTTAGGCTGATGCGTATTCTTCTACAAATTTTTGGTAAAAAAAATAATAATACATTTGCAATAAGTTAATTGGTTTGCGCAAAACTTATAGCGTCTACAAAATAGTAATGGTATTGCAGCGCTACCCCCGAAGGAGCCGCTGGTTGATTTGGGATCTACTCTCTTTTTGCTTAGCTCACCCCTATTTAACTAGCTCGAACCCTCCCTTGACACATCAGAAGTCTGGTGAGTGAGATATTGTGACCTCTGCTGGGCTGGGGTCACAATAGCAGGCACACAATATGCAGTGATGTAGGACAATAGAATTACCTGCTGTCATGGACAGTCCTTCCAGACAAGAAAATACACTCCACACAGTGAATATATTTAAATAAAAAGACTGAGTTTACTTTATATGAACTCAAAGAGAAACAAGCATAAGTTTAAATCATTAAATGGATAACTGTTATGCAACAACACAATATGATTTCGCAAGGGCCCTTGTGGAAATCAGCAAGTGACATTAATGAAGAAAAACAGGTCTATACTAAAGAATAGTACCATTACTTAAACTAAGATAGGCTATGCTCGTGAGCGCCCTCTAGCGGGCAGTCCTGCAAACAGCTAAAGTCACGTTGCGGCCGGTTGGTGCACGTTAAATTTATAATCCAAGTGATATATTATAATAGGAAGTGTATCAAATAAAGTATCCTTAACAGCAAACGTTGGTGACCTGATCGCTAGCCAGCGTCAGTCACTTCTGTATAACAACTGTGAACAGTAAAGGGGCCTCTAAGTTACAGCTGGAGGCCCAACACGTGTCTCCGGCCTGTGGCGTGGCACTAGGTTAACTGTCTAAAGGGAGAGTTTCAAGCTGAGCATGTGCTCTCTCACCCGACAGGCCGATCCGCCTGAGTTCTTCTCAGAAGGTGTGTTGATAAATCACTGCTCCATATCGCAAAGATCCTGGATGAGGGTTCTCCACGGTTTCAGTTATCAGCTGGGTCGCCTCTCCGATCTCCGGGAACACTGGCTGGATGCTGGAGTCTTGCTTCCTTCCGGATGGCTGGTCTCTCTGTGAATTTAGGCCCAGGCTTCGGGCCTAGCAGCACGGCTGTGCTCCTCAGCAGCTCTGCCCAGGAGAAGATGCAGATCCCAAGAGAGTGAGAGCAGCCCCTCCCTTTCCTTAAATAGCCTCTCATATCCTTCTGAGTGGCTGAGCAGAGTTGTCACATGTTCCAATAACACATGGCATTGTGAGAAGTGTAGTATGTTTCTCCTAAGAGTCAATGGAGTCCATATCTCCTGCTACTTGCAGTCTCACAATGCATAACTTTCTTAACCACTTGACCACCGCCCCATGTCAAAAAGACGTCCTGTTTTTAAAGTTGAATATCTCGATAACGGCAGCAGCTGCTGCCACAACCGAGATATTCATCTTTTCAGGGGGCGGTGGTGTACACGATAACGGCGGTCTCCGCGGCGGATTCGCCGCGAGATCGCCGTTATCGGTGGCGGGAGAGGGGCCCCCCCTCCCTCCCGCGCCCTCCGCCGCTTACCGGAGCCGTCGGTAGCGGCGGAGGGGATCGGATGTGTCCGGCAGCTGAGCGGGGACGGGACTGAAGGAGAAATCTCCTTCACCCGTCCTCATAGCTCTGCTGGGCGGAAGTGACGTCAAAACGTCAGTCCCGCCCAGCCTCTTAAAGAAACATTTTTTTTTTTGTCATTTGAAAAAATGACATTTTTTTTTTTTTTTTTTTTTGCATTTAAGCCTAAATATGAGATCTGAGGTCTTTTTGACCCCAGATCTCATATTTAAGAGGACCTGTCATGCTTTTTTCTATTACAAGGGATGTTTACATTCCTTGTAATAGGAATAAAAGTGATCAATTATTTTTTTTTTTTTATTTCAGTGTAAAAAATTATAAAAATAAATAAAAATAAATAAGAAAACCCAAAAATAATTTTTTAAAGCGCCCCATCCCGACGAGCTCGCGCGCAGAAGCAAACGCATACGCGAGTAGCGCCCGCATATGAAAACGGTATTCAAACCACACAAGTGAGGTATCGCCGCGATCGTTAGAGTGAGAGCAATAATTCTAGCCCTAGACCTACTCTGCAACTCAAAAAATGCAACTTGTAGAATTTTTTAAACGTCGCCTATCGAGATTTTTAAGGGTAAAAGTTTGACGCCATGCCACGAGCGGGCGCAATTTTTAAGCGTGACATGTTGGGTATCATTTTACTCGGCGTAACATTATCTTTCACAATATATAAAAAAATTGGGCAAAATGTATTGTTGTCTTATTTTTTAATTCAAAAAAGTGATTTTTATCCAAAAAAAGTGCGCTTGTAAGACCGCTGCGCAAATACGGTGTGACAAAAAGTATTGCAATGACTGCCATTTTATTCCCTAGGATGTCTGCTAAAAAAAAATATATAATGTTTGGGGGTTCTGATTAATTTTCTAGCAAAAAAATTGTGATTTTCACATGAAGGAGAGAAGTGCCAGAATAGGCCTGGTGGTCAAGTGGTTAAAGGTATCTTACATATTTACAAGCGTGAATAAAGTTCCAGCGGGGATGGCCTGTCATTAGATTCTGACAGGAGGACTCCGCTACAGTAGTAATAGTAATGGCGGCGATCTGCGATTTTTATTGTGACTGAGACATTAAGGCGGACACATTGGACACTTTTGATGCCATTTTGGAACCATTGTCATCTGTACAGCGATTAGTGCTATAAAAATGCACTGATTACCGTGTAAATGACACTGGCAGGGAAGGGGGTTAAACACTAGGGGGCGATGAAGGAGTTAAGTGTGTCCTAGGGAGTGATTCTAACTGTGGGGGGGGGGGGTGGGCAACAAGTGACATGACAGATCACTGCTGATGACAGGGAGCAGTAGATCTCTGTTCTGTCACTAGGCAGAACAGGGAAATGCCTTGTTTACACAGGCATCTCCCCGTTCTGCCTCTCCATGAGCTGATCGCGGGACACAAATGAGGTTTAATGTTGAAAAATTTTAAGTATTGCATTTGGGTGCTAAAAAAATTTAAACAAGTTACTCGCCAGGGGGAGAACCTCTGGGGGGGAGTTTAGGATGGAAAAGGACTTGGGGGTCCTAGTAGTTGACAGGCTCAGCAACGGCATGCAATGCCAAGCAGCTGCAAGCAAAGCCAGCAGAATATTAGCATGCATCAAAAGATAAAACAATAATTCTCCCACTCGACAAGACTCTACTCCGGCACCATCTTGAGTATACCGTTCAGTTCTGGGCACCAATCCTCAAAAAGGATGTGCTGGAACTAGAGAAAGTCCAGAGAAGAGCAACAAAGCTAATAAAGGGACTAGAGGACAGGAAGTAGAGATCACGGTAGTAGTGGTATCTACTTTAGTGTTTTCCAACTTCCATGGGACATTGGCAAGGTATGGTATATGCATAGTTACATTGGTCTAGGGCCAGTGATGGCAAACCTTGGCACCCAAGATGTTTTGGAACTACATTTCCCATGATGCTAATGCACTCTGCAGTGTAGTGGAGCATCATGGTAAATGTAGTTCCAAAACATCTGTAATGCCAAGGTTCGTCATCACTGGTCTAGGATGGTCCAATGTAATTATTTATTAAATATCCATACCTAGAATTTTAAGTAAAAGTAGCAGTTGAAAATAGTACATGTTGAGTAATGCCGTGTACACACAATCGGAATTTCCAATGGAAAAAATCAAACTGACTTTTTCCATCGGATATTCCTATCGTGTGTAGCCCCATCAGAGTTGTTTCATCGGAGATTCCAATTAATTCCATCAGAGTTTAGATATAGAACATGTTCTATTTTTCTCCGATGTAATTCCGCCGTGATTTGGCCAGGCAAAAGCCTGATCGTGCGTACGCGGCATTAGAAGATACCGTATTTATCGGGGTATTGCGCGCTCCGGCATATAGCGCGCACCCCTAAAGTGGACCCGCATTTCTGTGGAAAAAATATTTTTGTACTTACAGTTTTGGTGTCTTGCGCAGCGTCCATCGGCGGCCTCGTCGGGTCCGGCGTCCGTCTGCGGCTTCGGGTGTCCTCTTCGTCGGGTCCGGCGTCCTTCTGCGGCATCCTCCCCGCTCGTTTCCCGCGCCGAGTTTGAATACTGCGCCGGCATATACCGAGCGCAGTACACTCGTGTATAGTCGGTCAGGCTCGGCTACTCTCGCGCTCACGTCCTGTACGTCCAGGACGTGAGCGCGAGAGGAGTCGAGACTGCCAGACTATACACGAGTGTACTGCGCTCGGTATATGCCGGCGCAGTATTCAAACTCAGAGCGGGAAAGCGGGTATCGGCGTATATCGCACACCCACGATTTTGCCCTGATTTTCAGGGCAAAAACGTGCGCGGTATACGCCGATAAATACGGTAATTTGTTGCCTATTTTTAACTCCATCTCTGTATCACTGGAATGAGGCAGGGGTGCATCCTTTGCCTATAAAGTTTGTGTTGAAAGGTGTCCTTTTTTTGTCATCTCAGATATTTAGGAGCTTTGAGCTTGAGCCTTGATGGGACCATACCGAGAATACATCTAAACAATGACAGACTGACAGAGGTCAACGCTGCCTTACTAAAATGCCTCTACGTACGTACAATGACACTCTATCTAATGAAAGTGAATTGTACACATAGCGTGGACCTCAGCAATGTATCATGGCAGGACATCAACCAAATGTATGGCCACGGTTTACAAGTCAAATATTGTCCCATCCAGAATAGATCCAGGCATTCATCCGTTTGAGGGACAGGATTTTCAGAACTGAGGACTTTATTAACTTTGAATGTCATTATAAGTAAATGCTTCATCTGGGGGTTTCAACAAGTGTTCTTTGTAGTATATTCCAATTAATTAGATAGATAACACTTCAAATAAAACGTCCCATAATGTGTCAGATGAGTATTTATATGATGTAATTGCTGCTCCTTTTTGCATTGTTCATTATCCAGTCTAGTCCATGTACCATGGCATCCCAATCCCCATTCCTCACCAAGCAGATGATGAGCTCAAATGTATTCTGCTAAATTTCTTTGGTAAAAACAACCCAAATCAGTGTATGTTATTTAGTCTGTAGGAAAGTTATAGAGTCTACAGACTATGGTATACTGTATGTCTGAAAATTGATCAATCCTGATGTACTGGCGGACTATCTCATTTCTTGAGGCCCACAAATATCAGGACAGTTCAAATATCCCCCAAATTACCCCTTTTTGGAAAATAGACAGTCCAAGGTAATTAGTAAGAGGCATGGCGTGTTTTAGGGGTCTATTTTTTAAAATATTGGTTGCATGAATGTCAGAATCTGAATAAAATGTTCATGGTATGTTTTCTAATAGAAGAATTCTTGTCATCAGCTCCATCTAGTACCTCTTTATTACGAGAGGGAATCCAATGCATTTTGGGGGCTATGCAATCCTTCATCAGGGATGAAGGAAGGTCTCCAGCACTGATGAAGGGTAGTTGGTTGTATAGCCCCTTAAGATGCATTGGCTGTCCTTCGCCCTCTCATAATAAAGAGGTACTAGATGAAGCTGATGATAGGAATTCTTCTATTAGAAAACATACCATGAACATTCATTCAGTTTCTGACTTTCATGCAACCAATGTTTTTTAAAAAAAAATTGATCCCTTGTTGTAACCAGCTGAACAATAAAGACTATTGGCTCCTAAGGATTTTTCATTTGGCACTCTCTTTGACCTATTACACATGAACTTCCCAACTCTGGAGAATGTTCTCCCCTGGGAGATCACTAGTGTTGAGCAGAATATGCCATATTCGATTCGAATATTCGAGATATATTCGCTAAATTCGAATATTCGTGATATTTTATCGAAATTAAATGATTGCGATTTTTCGCTATTGCGAATGCGAAAATAATTGCGATTTTTTGATAACTGCGGTAGGAGCACTCTGATTGGCTCAGAATATTCGTGATATTTTATCGAAATATCGCAACATGCGAATGCGATATTTATTGCGCAATTTCGAGAAATGCTGGAGGAGCGCTCTGATTGGCTCAGAATATTCGTGATATTTTATCGAAATATCGCAACATGCGAATGCGATATTTATTGCGCAATTTCGACAAATGCTGTAGGAGCACTCTGATTGGCTCAGAATATTCGTGATATTTTACAATACAAAATAATTGCGAATATTCGGCAAATGCGGAAGGAGCACTCTGATTGGCTCAGAATATTCTTGATATTTTACAATACAAAATAATTGCGAATATTCGGCAAATGCAGAAGGAGCACTCTGATTGGCTCAGAATATTCTTGATATTTTACAATACAAAATAATTGCGAATATTCGGCAAATGCTGAAGGAGCACTCTGATTGGCTCAGAATATTCGTGATATTTTACAATACAAAATAAAAAGTGTTTTGCATTGGTGGTGATTCTTTACTCTATCCATCTGTCACAGCCGTTTGTCAATCAAACACCTTGAAGATTGAACACGTTCATGCTGCATGCTTTGGACTTTTTTTCACTTCACATATCAAAGACATTTTTATGAAAGATTATTTTTCTATTATTGGGACTATATTTCTTTATATATTTGTTTCACTGTGTATTTCACAAGTTATTTGCGCTTGCTTATTTTATAATTTGCCCACATGTCTTGTCACTAGACATATTTTTTATTCTTGTAGAGCGACTCCATTTTCTGTCTTGTATTAATTTATGTTGTATAACATTTTTGAGTTGCTGCTGTATTCTCCCCTTTTTTAAGGTATGCGCAATTTTTTCCTTCTTACAAAAAATAATAATATCAAACATACAAATATTCATAACATACACATACACAAAGCCCCCCCCTTTTGCATCAGAGACAATCAGAGTTCTCCTACCACAGTTATCGAAAATTCGCAATCATTTTCGCATTCGCAATAGCGAAAAATCGCAATTTTTTTTTTTTCAATTTGGCAACATAAAAGGATCGCCTCAGCTTAGCTACTCGGCCCAGGGTCTCTAATCATACCAGCAATGCTTTTAGACGTCGATAGGATGTGATCTGTTTTAAAAATCAAATTGAAAAAATGCGAATATTCGGAATTGCGAATATTCACCGCGAAATTCGAAATATAGCGCGATTTCTCGAATATGCTATATTCGAGTCGAATATTCGCAATGCGAATATTCGTGAGCAACACTAGAGATCACCATCTTTATGGTAAGGTGCCAAATACAGGCCAGCTGGGCTCAAGTAATGACAAAAATGTCCAGCACCATCTACCATTATCCATTGAGCTGTCTTACCCTGACATGTATTAGGACCATAGGCGTGCGCACAGGGTGTGTCAGGTGTGCCAAGGCACACCCTAATCACCCTTTACAGCACATTTCTGCCTACTTCCCTGCCTCCCTCCTTCCCCCTGCAGTGCTACCAGCTTCCCTCCTCTCCTGCCAGCTGTTGCTGCAAGGATGTTTTAGGATGAGTGGAGGAAGGGGCCTGTAAATATGTAAATGACCATCCCCTTCCCTTTCTGAATGAACATTGTGAGTGATCAGTAGTGTGTGTTGAGCTTTTGGGTGCACACCCTAATGGAATAGACTGCGCACACCTATGATTAGGACTGAGTGAATGAACTGGCATCCCTATGAATAGAAGGTAGGAATACCAGTTCTAGCATGTATGAAAATGTATCCCAGTTTAAAATGGGCAATGGCTGGTGTTGGTGCTCCAATCATCACGGCCGCACCTCCGACATTGAAGATGCCTGACTGTGAGGGCAGAAGAGCGGTGATGATGCAGGGCGGGCAGAGAGAGATAATGCCATGGCTGCTCGTCCGCCTGTTTTCTTCTCTCATCTGCTTGCCCGGCTCTCTCATGCAAAGCCAGCTTGCTTGCCGCACTCGCCGCCTGGCTGCAGAGAGGCCACGGCCCTCTGGTTAGGCAGGGACCCCTGTGGTAAGACACACGCTATGGGACCCAGATTAGGGGCTATAGCCCCAATAGCCACCCCCTAGCGACGCCACTGCTATTAGTATTTATGATCAATGCAGGCATTACTCTAAAGTTCTGAAATACTTCCAAGGTTTACTAAGAAAGGTTTTTGTGGTTCGTTCTTTGCCTGTCTCATCAACCCAAACCCGTTACTGAAAGGAAGGAAACAAGGATCACAGGTGGACAGGTGGAGCCAAGGCATTATATGCACCTGCTGGAAAGCCATTTGGAAAATTGCTCTAGATGTTTGTATTCTCTTTTCAATATCATGACCTTCTGTTTCTTTTAGGTCTTTGCCCGGTGACACAGATGACGAAAAGACAAGGAACCTCAAGATGGATGACCCCACCTTACTGCCCCTTGTGGATGTGGATAAAGGATTTGCTATTGCATTGTTCCTGCTCCTTTGCGTGTTCCTCGCCATGATGATCGTACGCTGTGCTCGCCTTATCATGGATCCCTATAAAGACATCCCAAATTCCATGTGGGAAGACCAGTAGAGGAAAGATCTTGATGGGAGCTTAATGACTTTGACTTTTGGCCTTCTAATCTCCAGAATACTGGGGATCCTGTATATACCTTCTTACATGGTTCCTGTCAGGCAGGAGGAATATGAAAGTTACTATGAAATCACTGCCTTCACCGGGGAGGATCAGCAAAGGATTCCGAGAGTGAAACCTGCCACTTCAGCACTCACTTGACAAGCCATTACTTTCTCTAATTTCATTAGCTAAATGAGCTGGTTTTTCAATGATCATTCATTTCTGCGCTCATCCATCTTGAAGAAAATCGCAGTTTTTGTCAGGCTGTTAATTTAATGCTCAGAGCCAGTGCACGGGCTGCTGCTCTCAATATGAAAAGCCAATACAGTTCTTTTTAGGTGGAAATGATTTAACTCATTCCAATAATGGTTAGGACATAAAAAGAAAAAGAGAAAACAAAAGGAATATAAAAATGGCATTACTATCCAACGTGAGCTGGGCATATAATTAGAACCGAACTGTTAAGGGGCAGCATGATAATTAAAGTGCACTTGTGATTTAATAGTAAACATATTGCTATGAAGGGGGCTGGGGAGGTAGACAGTACTTTGCCCTTTCAACGAAGGTTTTCATGTGTTTTAGAAGTGTCACTTTAAGACTCATTTTAGTTTTTGGTGTTTTTTTTATTTTATTTTAACCTTAGTGGCAGGGGTGGACTGACCATTCGGGCACTGCACGAGGGCCCCATGCCACTAGGGGGCCCCATCAGGGTTGCCAGCCTCAGTAAAACCAGGGACAGTATGTAAAAATCTGTGTTTTGTTTTAGAAATCCCAAGATTATAGCTTCCCCGCCTCTCCAGTACCTTTTCAGGGTGTGTGTGTATTCAGTGTGTATGTATACTGTGTGTGTGTGTTTGTATACTGTGTGGCCCCATAATCTCCTATTGCCCGGGGGCCCCATAATCTCCTATTGCCCTGGGGCCCCATGAGTTGTCAGTCCGCCCCTGCTTGGTAGAGCTATTAATTTTGACCGTTGGAGAGACCCAATACCAGACAATTGTTATTACACTCTAGAACAGCAATTCTCAACCAGGGTTCTGTAGAACGCTAGGTTTCCTCCAGAGGTTGCTAAATGTTCCTTCAGCAGTGGTTGATTGACCCCCCCATTTAAGTATGCCTTCATAGGTAGAGGGTCGATGCCACATGGCAGGGATACTTAGCTATCTGTAAAGGTAGCATTCTGACCACCACAATTAAGAGGTCTTCCCACTTGCCACCAATATAAGGGTTATTTGTTCCGATGACCACCAATTCATTGGTTTTTGGAAGGGTTCCTTGCGACCTACAAACGTTCTAAGCACAAATACACGGAGGAACCAGATAAATGGTATTTCAAAGGTTCCTCTGGGGTTAAAATGTTGAGAAAGACTGTTCTAGAATGTTGGTGCTACTGAGAGTAAGCTGGAGAAAAAAAAAATATGAGTTGTCTTTTCCACTAGTTTTTTTTAAAACAATTTCAGGACCACCTAACTCCTTGGAGCCGGTGGTAATATGTAAGAGGGTGGGGCCTAATTGTAAAGTGAATGGGGACAATAGCACATTTCTAGAACCTATAAAACCTTCATATTGGAAAAACCCGAGGGCAGTGCCTACTTTCCCTAACCTCTTCCATTGTTTGAGGCAAACTAATAAGTGCACTTTAAGAAATACTTTTATATTCTTTTGATTTACCTTTTTATATTATCTTTTTAGATTTTTAAGATGGGTGGAAACATCATTTCTATTATAGGTTTGTAGTTTCCTTTAACATTGTTTCTGACCAAAGATCAACTCTGTAGGACAGCTGATAGGACAACAACATTATAATGCAGATTATGAAATACACTCTCATGGATGTGCAAAATGTATTTGTAGACTAGGTGGTACATACAAGAATACATAGGACACAGACACCCCAGTGCTGCTCCTGTGGAAACAATAGGCTAATTTCAAGGTACCCGTAGACATGGAATTTCAGTAATTGGATCTGGTTGAGTTTGGTCAGATTGGTGACAGTCTCATGTCAAAGGACACCACCAGACACCTCTTGTCAACTCATCTCAGGGAGGAAATTTAACTGCTTACCACCCTTCCCAAATATTATTTGTCTAGCTGCTGCTCCTTTGTGTACCCTTGGCTCAGGATACATGTTTAAAGCTAAAGGACATCCTTGGGATGAGTGATGACATCTTCTATGCATGGCCTGTCTACAGCTCTGGTTGAATTTGGTCATATTGGCTTCAGTCTCATGCCAATGGGCGCCACCAAACCATATTTTGTCAACTCATCTAAGGGAGGAAATTGAACAGCTTATCCACTTGTCACCACCCTCCTCCAAAGATAACTTGTCTAGCTCCTCCTCCTTTATGTTCCCTTGACTGAAGATACATCAGGGGTGCCCAACCTTTTGAAGGCCAATGGCCACTTAAAGCGGAGGTCCACCCAATTTTTTTTTTAAAAGGCAGCAACTACAAATACTGCAGCTGCTGACTTTTAAAATATGGACACGTACCTGTCCAGCGTGCAATCGCTCATCTCTCGGCTGCCCCCGCCGCCATCCTCGGTGAGGGAATCAAGAAGTGAAGCGTTACAGCTTCACTGCCCGGTTCCCTACTCCCATGGGAGTCTATGCCCGGAAGTGGGTGCAAATATCTGTCTTAGACAGGTATCTGCACCCCCCTCCCCCCTGAAAGGTGCCAAATGTGACACCGGAGGGGGGAAAGGTTCCGAGAAGCGGAAGTTCCATTTTTAAGTGGAACTCCGCTTTGAGCGACTTAGTAACCAGTCGCGGGCCACAATGAGCGGAGTGGGCAGATGACAGGTCTGTGTCCAGTCGGCATATGCAAATTAGACACATCCCAATCTACGCTATGGGTACTCCGATCCAATCAGATAGAAGGGGGCAGATCCACTTCTGTTTTTTTTTAGCAGATCGGATTGGAGGTAGGCGGATGTAAATGGACAAAAGTCTGTTTACATCTGCTGCTTCATAGAGGTGAATGGAGGGTCTGATTGGGTTGGGCCGATCATGTGAAAGGGGCCTAAGGCTGCTTTTACACTAATGGGCTGCGGTCTATTGCGGCGCAGTGTACCTGAGGTTTTCCAGCCGGTTAGCTGCACTTTGCCATATCCTGCAGGTGTGGTGTGAAAAGCCACTTGCTTCCTCTACAGCCGGCTTCATTTACAACACCGATGCTCTCGGCTGGCAGGTCGGCAACCTGCAATCTGGGCTGCTTGCCAGCCAGCCATCCCAGAGCAGGAGGTCGCGGGCCACATCAGAGGGCTCAGTGGGCCACATGTGGCCCCCGGGCCACTGGTTGGGCACCCCTGGGATACATGTTTAAAGCTAAAAAACATCCTTGAGATGAGTGATGACATCTAAACAAGGCCTGTCTACAGCTAGAAATACGTCCATTAATCTTTTGATCTGCTAGTGAAAATTACCACATTTCAAAGATAGCTTTTCACTGTTAACAAAGGCTTGGCCAACCATGTTTTAGAAGCATTTCCCAAAAAAGTTGTCCTGTTATTGGATACACCAATTGGAACATAACCAGGACTGCTAGAGAACCTATCATTAACTGTTGGTTTTATGATTTATTTTTTAGTAACTTCTCAAATTTTTTTCTTTTTAAACTTTCTCTATCCACAATCTGGAAGCCAGTATCTTATACTCCGAGGGTTCTGAAAGCAGGAGAAAAAAACGTGTGTAACCATATTCCAGTCATTTATACATGATCATTGTACGGTAATGTTTTCAGACACCGTGAGGAGCTCACATCAATAAGAACTCCCCTGACACAGCAGTGCTAGAAGGAAACCCTAACCTTCATTCTGTAGCACAACGTTATTAGAGCACAACAAAGTGGTAGCAAATAATAGCCAACTTTTTAGGAAACATTATATTTTTGTACTTTTACTGCAGCCTATGACAAAATGCTAATAAAATGGGATGACCTTATTGAAGCCTTGAGTCTGAAAGGTGAAAATTGTTTCCGGCAGCAAGTTTTGTGCACCCATCTTTTGCTGTTCCTCACCACCACTAGAGGGCACCCTGCTTTGAAGTGCATGTAAACCCTAACAAGGGATTTCCCTTATTTGTTCCCATTTTGGTCTTTTAAATATACAATTGAAAGCATTGGTTATATCTCTTCGATAAGCACAAATAAATACCAGTTGATGCTTCCAGAAATCCAGGGCTGTCCTGTTTACTCTGCCTGTGCTATCAAAAAGGAGTCCACTCAGATCGCCCAGTTCCTTTCTGAGCTACAGAACACCTCCCCTTATTTTATAGAGGCAGGGCCGGTGCTACCACTAGGCAGCCGCCTAGGGCAGACTGCTGCCTAGGGCACCCTGCCATTGGTGTTCCTACTCTCTTCTCTGCAGCAAGCAACTAAATCTCAGCATCAGCAGACAGCCGCTGGCAGGCTTCATTTGATGGGTGCTGGTGAGGCTGCATTTGATGGGCACTGGTGAGTCTGCATTTGATGAGCGCTGGTGAGTCTGCATTTGATGGGCACTGGTGGGGCTGCATTTGATGGGTGCTGGTGAGTCTGCATTTGATGGGCACTGGTGGGGCTGCATTTGATGGGTGCTGGTGAGACTGCATTTGATGGGCACTGGTGAGGCTGCATTTGAAGTAGCTTCATAGTGTCAGAGGCGCAGGACCGGCGGAGGACTGTGTCTGTGTCCCGACTCCCGATTGAATGGAAGCAAGCAAACATTAATTGATTGGCACTGGCACTGGTAGGCTGCATTGATTAGCGCTGGTAGGCTTAATTTGATGGGTGCTGGTGAGGCTGCATTGATGGGTGTTGGTAGGCTGCATTGATTAGCGCTGGTGAGGCTGCATTTGATTTGCACTGGTGAGGCTGCATTGATGGGTGTTGGTAGGCTGCATTGATTAGCGCTGGTGAGGCTGCATTGATTAGCGCTGGTGAGGCTGCATTGATGGGTGTTGGTAGGCTGCATTGATTAGCGCTGATGAGGCTGCATTTGATGGGCGCTGGTGAGGCTGCATTTGAAGTCGCTACCGTAGAGCCGCAGCACCGGTGGAGGACTGTGTCTGTGTCCCGACTCCCGAATGAATGAAAGCAAGAAAACATTCATTGATGGGCACTAGCAGGCTTCATTTGATGGGTGCTGGTGAGTCTGCATTTGATGGGCACTGGTGGGGCTGCATTTGATGGGTGCTGGTGAGGCTGCATTTGATGGGCACTGGTGAGGCTGCATTTGAAGTAGCTTCATAGTGTCAGAGGCGCAGGACCGGCGGAGGACTGTGTCTGTGTCCCGACTCCCGATTGAATGGAAGCAAGCAAACATTAATTGATTGGCACTGGCACTGGTAGGCTGCATTGATTAGCGCTGGTAGGCTTAATTTGATGGGTGCTGGTGAGGCTGCATTGATGGGTGTTGGTAGGCTGCATTGATTAGCGCTGGTGAGGCTGCATTTGATTTGCACTGGTGAGGCTGCATTGATGGGTGTTGGTAGGCTGCATTGATTAGCGCTGGTGAGGCTGCATTGATTAGCGCTGGTGAGGCTGCATTGATGGGTGTTGGTAGGCTGCATTGATTAGCGCTGATGAGGCTGCATTTGAAGTCGCTACCGTAGAGCCGCAGCACCGGTGGAGGACTGTGTCTGTGTCCCGACTCCCGAATGAATGAAAGCAAGAAAACATTCATTGATGGGCACTAGCAGGCTTCATTTGATGGGTGCTGGTGAGGCTGCATTGATGGGCGCTGGTGAGGCTGCATTTGATTGGCGCTAGTGAGGCTGCATTAATGGGTGCTGGTGAGGCTGCATTTGATGGGTGCTGGTGAGGCTGCATTTGAAGTCGCTACATAGTTTCAGAGGAGCAGCACCGGTGGAGGACCGTGTCTGTGTCCCTAATCCCAAATGAATGTAAGCAAGCAAACATTCATTGATGGGCACTGGCAGGCTTCATTTGATGGGTGCTGGTAGGCTGCATTAATGGGCGCTGGTGAGGCTGCATTTGATGGGCGCTGGTGAGGCTGCATTGATGGGCGCTGGTGAGGCTGCATTGATGGGCGCTGGTGAGGCTGCATTGGTAAGCACTGGTGAGGCTGCATTGATGGGTGCTAGTAGACTTCATTTGATGGGCGCTGTTGAGGCTGCATTTGAAAGGTGGGGTATGCACAGGCAGCACAAAGGGGGTGGAGTCATTGGGGGGGGGGGGGGCGGCAAAATTATGTTTTGCCTAGGGTGTCAAAAATCTTTGCACCAGCCCTGCGTAGAGATGAAAAAAGGTGTTCTGTAAATCAGTAAAACAGAGTTGAGCCAGGCTGACATCATTCCTTACAATTTCAATGCAACAAAAGGCATTGGGCCAGATTCACAAAGAGTTACGCCGGCGTATCAGTAGATACGCCGACGTAACTCCGAATCTAAGCCCGTCGTTATGTCTAAATGTATTCTCAAACTGAGATACACGTAAACATGCCTAAGATACGACGGCCGTCGTATCTTAGGGTGCAATATTTACGCAGCGTAAAGATAAACATGCCCCCTAGGTGGCGTATCCTATGTTAAGTTTGGCCGTCGTTCCTGCGTAAAAATTTTACGTTGTTTGCGTAACTCGTCCGTGAATAGGGCTGGACGTCAATTACGTTCAGGTCGAAACCAATGACGTCCTTGCGACGTCATTTAGCGCAATGCACGTCAGGAAATTTTAGGGACGGCGCATGCGCATTAGGTTCGGCGCGGCAACGCTCCTAATTTAAATGCTCTACGCCCCCTACCCAGCTCATTTGAATTAGGCGGGCTTGCGCCGGGGGATTTACACTACGCCGCCGCAACTTTACAGGCAAGTGCTTTGTGAATCAAGCACTTGCCCGTAAAACTTGCGGCAGCGTAGCATAAATGAGATACGTTACGCCGCCGCAGATCTACGTGAATCTGGCCCATTGTGTTGTTGGCCCAGAAAAGGAAATTAGGAGCTGCGTGCTTTCTTCTAGGTTCAATGGGTTCTTTTATTCAGCAAGCTAAAACATAGTGAAAAGTGCTTGTATTGCAGAGATGCACTGCATATGGTCTTTTTTATTTCTCCCTAATATACACTTTAAAGCACAAATTAATGCTCCTATAAAACGCTCCCTTACGATTGGAGAGCTATAGCTCTGGCTCATACAAAGCATGTTGGACCTCTGCAGAGAGGCCGCTGCTTCCACACAAAGATCAGTGGTTCTCCTTTCCAAGTGTAATGGATAATAGCACATTATGACAGACTTGTCTGCGCACAGAGCCCTCCAGCGCAGCGCCGGCATGGCTCCCCGGCACTTCTATCTTCACCCGGTCTCCCTTCTGGGTTTGCAAGCACCGGCTGTATCAATGGCTGGGGCCACGATGACGTCACTCCTGCGCATGCGTGTGGGAGCCCCCAGCACGCACCTCTGAAGGTATGGCGTAACAGCACAGGTCCCTTCAGAGCACATGCGCCGGTGACGTCAACCGTTGCATCCCGTGTGAATATCTCCTAAATAGTGCAACTTATTATAGGCTTACCGGGGGGTCCACGTTAAAAAGTGGACTTTACTTCCACTTTAACCCAATGCCTCTTAGGGCCCTTTCACACGTACGGACCGTATGTCCGCATTTTCATCTGTCCGTTGCGGATGAAAACGGGACATGCATGGGTCCCTATGTGATTACGGGTGTCAGCGGATGAACATCCGCTGACACCCGTAATTTGGCCGCCTTCGCAAAGATCCGCATTTGCAGATGGAAGAAATCCTATTTTTCTTCCGTCTGGCGGATCGGATGAACACGGACATACGGTCCGTGTTCATCCGATTCCCCATAGGGGAGAGCGGAGGAAAGACAGGGCGGTCCCTGCACAGCGTGCGGGGACCACCCTGTCAGCTGTCAGCTCAGCAGGGATTTTACGGAAGATCCAGCTGAGCTTTGCGGACACACGGAGCGGATCATTACTGATCCGCCCCGTGTGAAAGGGCCCTTATGCCGCGAACACACGATCGGAAAATCCGACAAGAAAACCGTGGATTTTTTTCCGATGCAATCTTGGCTCAAACATGCCTTGCATACACACGGTCACACCAAATTCCCGAGCGACAAGAACGCGGTGTCGTACAACACTACAACGAGCCGAGAAAAATGAAGTTCAATGCTTCCGAGCATGCGTCGACTTACTTCAGAGCATGCATGGTTTTTGTCGGAAATTCCAAATGTCAAGAACGCGGTGACGTACAACGAGCCGAGATCAATGAAGTTCAATAGGCAGTTTGGCTCTTCTGCTTGATTCCGAGCATGCGTGTTTTGTTTTTTTTGTCTGAATTTTTGTGCCCTGACACCCCCCCTCCCCCTTCTTTTTACATTTCTGTTTATTTCTTGTCTGTTCCCCTCTTTTACTTACATGTCCTAGTTTCTTCTTTTTGCTCCTGGGAACTGGATACCCCCAGCTTGTTGGTAAGCGCTTAGACGCGAGTTTCACAACTCGCATTCGGCGCTCTATAAGTATTTATTCCAATCCAATCGCATACAGACGATCGGAATTTCCTCCAAGAACTTTTCTTGTCGGAAAATTTGAGAACCAGCTCTTAAATTTTTCTTGGCGGCAATTCCGACATGGAGCCTACACACGGTGGGAATTTCCGACCAAGAGCTCCCATCGGACTTGTCTTGTCGGAATTTCCGATCGTGTGTACGCGGCATTACAAATACATAGATGTGTCTCGCACAGTATTGAGGACAAAGCCTTGAGAGGTCACCTATGACTCGATTGATGAATTTATTGTACTATACTTCAGAGCACAAGGCAGCCACCATCCCACACTACAGTTGATTGTGCATTCTTTTTTGTTTTTACAAGGACTTTGTGACAAAAGACCTAGCTTGTAGCTGCACTATAAATGATCAAGTTCTTCCAAATGACTTTTAGACTGTTAATGTCGTATATGTGAAATTTTCAAGTTACAGATGAGTCCTGCAGGCGGTGGTTTATGTGCTGCAGCAACCAAAGCGAATGATGTACAGTGTAAGGACCACCAAGCAAAATCAGGTGTCTGTCCTAACAGGAAGAGAGATGTGAGAAGCCAAGAATCTCAGCCTGCAGTATGCATTTTCTCCAGCAGGTGGTGCTCTATGATTACAGCAGTATTAAACCCAAAAATAAACATTGATCATATTGCGGCTTAGCAATTCTTAGCTGTGATGGCTGCATTAATTTTCTTTTGATCTGGTTGTCTTTTAACCACTTAAGGACCGGACCAATATGCTGCTAAATGACCCAAGGGGTTTTTACAATTCGGCACTGCGTCGATTTAACTGACAATTGCGCGGTCGTGCGACGTGGCTCCCAAACAAAATTGGCGTTCTTTTTTTCCCCACAAATAGAGCTTTCTTTTGGTGGTATTTGATCACCTCTGCGGTTTTAATTTTTTGCGCTATAAACAAAAATAGAGCGACAATTTTGAAAAAAATTCAATATTTTTTACTTTTTGCTGTAATAAATATCCCCCAAAAACATATATATAAAAAAAAAAATTCCTCAGTTTAGGCCGATACGTATTCTACCTATTTTTGGTAAAAAAAATCACAATAAGCGTTTATCGATTGGTTTGCGCAACATTTATAGCGTTTACAAAATAGGGGATAGTTTTATTATTTATTTATTTTTTACTACTAATGGCGGCGATTAGCGATTTTTTTCGTGACTGCGACATTATGGCGGACACTTCGGACAATTTTGACACATTTTTGGGACCATTGTCATTTTCACAGCAAAAAATGCATTTAAATTGCATTGTTTATTGTGAAAATGACAGTTGCAGTTTGGGAGTTAACCACAGGGGGCGCTGTAGGAGTTAGGGTTCGCCTAGTGTGTGTTTACAACTGTAGGGGGGTGTGACTGTAGGTCGGACGTCATCGATCGAGTCTCCCTATAAAAGGGATCACTCGATCGATGCAGCCGCCACAATGAAGCACAGGGAAGCCGTGTTTACATACGGCTCTCCCCGTTCTTCAGCTCCGGGGAGCGATCGCGAGGGGGCGGCTAGAAACGAATAGCCGCGCCGTCGTCCCGGATCGCTCCTGAAGCCACGGGGACCGCCGCATGTACGGGGGGGGGGTCCCGATCGGGCACCCGACCCACGTCTAGGCAGGTACGTACAGGTACGCCAATGTGCCTGTCCGTGCCATTCTGCCGACGTAAATGTACATGCGGCGGTCCGGAAGTGGTTAACAGAACAAGCTGTCCTGCAGATGTAGCAGTTCCCAGGTTGAGACAAACCATTTACCACTGGCCAGATTGCTTACAATGGTCCGCTTTTATCTATTTATGTTAAACATTTTATCAGATAAGGGAACAAAAGTGTATGCTGTAACTGCTTATAACGCGTTAGCTAAAGTTTGGCTTCAGTTTCCCAGATAGCAAGCAATTGTGCTGCAAGTCCGCATTGCATGACTCCACATTAACTTTTTTTGCAAACATTCTGCATGTTCTGGTTCAGTTATGTTGTGCAATAGTCCTCCCGCCACAGGGGGTCACTGTGGCTGAATGTTCATGCTATAGACTTGTAGAGCTCTTGCTGTAGACTCGCCACTGCAACTTTGGGCCAGATTCAGAAAGAAGATACGGCGGCGTATCTCCTGATACACTGTCGTATCTTCGAATCCGGCCGGTCGTATCTATGCGCCTGATTCATAGAATCAGGTTGCGCATAGATCTCCCTAAAATCCGACAGGTGTAACTGTGTTACACCGTCGGATCTTAGGCTGCAATTCTAGGCCGGCCGCTAGGTGGCGATTCCATTGCGGTCGGCGTAGAATATGCAAATGACTCGTTACGCCGATTCACGAACGTCCGATTTGCCCGTCGCTGTAAATTTACGTCGTTTCCGTAGCGATACACGTCGTATCGTTAAAGCTGCCCCCTAGGTGGTCTAGCCAATGTTAAGTATGGCCGCCGTTCCCGCGTCGAAATTTGAAATTTCACGTTGTTTGCGTAAGTCGTCCGTGAATGGCGCTGGACGCCATTTACGTTAACGTCGAAACCAATGACGTCCTTGCGACGTCATTTAGCGCAATGCACGTCGGGAAATTTTAGGGACGGCGCATGCGCAGTACGTATGGCGTGGGAACGCGCTTAATTTAAATGGTACACGCCCCATTTGAATTAGGCGGGCTTGCGCCGGACGACTTTGCGCTACGCCGCCGCAAGTTTACAGGCAAGTGCTTTGTGAATCAAGCACTTGCGCTGAAAACTTGCGGCGGTGTAACGTAAAGGACATACGTTACGCCGCCGCGGATGTACATGAATCTGGCCCTTTGTTCTTGCTGGAGACTTGGCACGCAAATTTGCTACAAATTGGAAAAGTGTCAACTAGAACTTGTGCTTCAAAATCTCTGCAAGTGTACAATTAGCCAGTGAAAATGTGCAGCAAGTTAAGACTTACTATTCAATAGAGATGTGCAATTCATTTAGTTCCAATTTTATTTTTTTAACAAATTTAGACAAATTCGTTAATTCGAAAATCAGAAATTTCAGAAATTCAGCAATCCAAAAGTACAACCCCCCCCCCCCCCCAAAAACAAAGAAAATTTGAAAATCTGAAATAATAACTAACTATTAACTGCTTGCCGACCAGCCGCCGCAGTTATACGGCGGCAGGTCGGCTCTGCTGGGTGAGATCACGTAGCTATACGTCATCTCGCCGAGCAGCCAATAGGGGCGCACGCGCGCGGCTGGAGGCACGCAAGCGCGATCGCCGCCGGGCACCCGCGATCGCTCGTTACAGAGCGAGAACTGGGAGCTGTGTGTGTAAACACACAGCTCCCGGTCCTGTCAGGGGAGAAATGCCTGATCGTCTGTTCATACAATGTATAAACAGCGATCAGTCATTTCCCCCATGTCAGTCCACCCCCCCTACAGTTAGAACACACCCAGGGAACATACTTAACCCCTTCCCCGCCCCCTAGTTTTAACCTCTTCCCTGCCAGTGGCATTTTTATAGTAATCAATGCATTTTTATAGCACTGATCGCTATAAAAATGCCAATGGTCCCAAAAATGTGTCAAAAGTGTCCGCCATAATGTCGCAGTACCGATAAAAATCACTGATCTCCGCCATTACTAGTAAAACATTTTTTTTAATAAAAATGCCATAAAACTAACCCCTATTTTGTAAACGCTATAGCTTTTGCGCAAACCAATCAATAAATGCTTATTTGCGATTTTTTTTACAAAAAAATATGTAGAAGAATTCGTATCGGCCTAAACTAAGGAAAAAAAATGTTTTTTTATATATTTTTGGGGGATATTTATTACGGTAAAAAGTAAAAAATATTTTTTTTTTCAAAATTGTCGCTCTATTTTTGTTTATCGCGCAAAAACTAAAAACCGCAGAGGTGATCAAATACCACCAAAAGAAAGCTCTATTTGTGGGAAAAAAAGGACGCCAATTTTGTTTGGGAGCCACGTCGCATGACCGCGCAATTGTCAGTTAAAGCGACGCAGTGCCCGAATCGCAAAAAGTGCTCTGGTCTTTGACCAGCAATATGGTCCGGGGCCGAAGTGGTTAATAACTTAAGTATTATTAACTATTATATTACAGGTATTGGAATTTCCTTTCAAATTTGGCTGTTAGTGAATGTAAAGAATACAAATCCATCCAAAGTTACGAATCATCCGTAATAAAGAATGTCGCATCTAACCGAATGGAACGTAACAAATTAATAATAATAATTACTTATTATTATTTTGTTCCGTTCCATTTACTTAGATGCGGCATTCTTTATTTCGAATAATTCGTAACTTCAGATAAATTTGTATTAGTTACGTTCACTAACAGCCAAATTTGAAAGGAAATTTCAATACCTATAATTTAATAGTTAATCAATATTAGTTAATTATTTCGAATTTTTTGATTTTCCTTTCTTATTTTTGGATTTTCGAATTTCTGAACTTCCGAATTTTCGAGTTCCGAATTTTCAAATTTCCAAATTCCGATTTTTCGAATTTCCAAATTTTCGAATTTATGAATTCCGAATTTTCGAATTTATGAATGCTGAATTTCCTAATTTTCGAATTTACAAACTAATTTATAAATGTACGAATTTCCAAATTCCGAATTTTATGAATTTACAAATTCCAAATTTTCAAATTTACGATTTACAGATTTTTCGAATTTATGAAATTTTCGAATTTACGAAAAAAAAAAAAAGGAAACGAAAACTAACACATTTTTCGGCAGTACACATATCTACGATTCAACACAAAAAAACAAATTTGTGGCAAGTTATCTTTGCTATCTGGGTTGTTAGTGCAATTAAACCTGCTAGTCTATCTAACACTCCCCCTCCCCCCCAAGACTGATAATGCTGCTGTCCAAAGGTCCCCCCTGTGTTCCTTCATCCAGAGTGGGGACACTCTAAGACCCCTTTCACACTGAGGAGTTTTTCAGGCGGTACAGTGCTAAAAATAGCGCTGCTATACCGCCTGAAATACTCCTGCCCAGCTACCTCAATGTGAAAGCTGGAGGGCTTTCACACTGAGGCGATGCGCTGGCGGGAGACAAAAAAATCTCCTGTCAGCAGCATCTTTGGAGCGGTGAGAGGAGCGGCATGTATACCGCTCCTTCACCGCTCCTTCCCATTGAAAACAATGGTAAACCGCGGCAATACCCCCCGCAATGCGTCTCTATAGAGGCGCATTGCGGGCAGTATTAACCCTTTATCGGCCGCTAGCGGGTGTTAAAACCGCACCGCTAGCAGCCGATTCCCACGGCAATCCCGGCGGTATAGCGCCGCTATTTTTAGCGGCGCTATACCGCCACCGCGGCTCCCGCTGTAATGTGAAAGGGGCCTTAGGCAGGCCACAAACGATGTGATTTTCTTTCTCGCGACCTGCAGGAAAGAAAATCGCTCAATCCCCCCACGCAGCTATTGTGTTCTCCCGCCAGGAAGGGCGGGGGGGGGGGATTTGGGGAGCCGTCCCTTCCGGCCGACATGCTGGTTGTACCCAAGCCGATCCATGGATACAATCAACCTGTTCACAGATGGTTTGAATCTAGGCCGGTTCTTGCTGAAACAGCTGAGATTCGAACCATCTCTAGCCGGCTTAATACAAGAGGTGTGTTATTGGCCAGATGACCAAAGGAGAACAGAGGGAAAAAATCCAAAAAAATAAAAGAAAACGAATGCAGCCGCCACATCTAATGATTGGTAAGCTGCAATATATTACATTCTTGGTTTTGGAGGTTTAATACTGCATTAAGTGTGATGTAGGGATAACAAGGATTTGCATACCCTGAAAATGTTTGTGTTATATGTTGTACTAGGGGTTTCACTGACTTGAATAGCAAAATGCAGATCAGTAGATGCAAAATGAAGCATGTGGATGTATTCATAGTGTACTATGCAATGTGAACAACTCCTATAGAACACAACAGATTTTCTGTAGTATATGCATTGTGTAAAAATGCAGGAGAATATGTTCATTGGCATGTTTCTAGTGTGAGAGGGGGAGGTAGATCATCAAGACAAATCAAGGCTCACACCATGGGGCAAGGGGAGAGTCTTGTTATAGATCAGTGGTCTCCAAACTGTGGCCCAGGGGCCAGTTGCTGCCCTTTACTTGCTTGTATCCGGCCTTTGGGGTGCTGTTATATTAACAGACACCAATGTAGGGCACAATGCCTCCCACTGACACCAACAATGGGACCCAATGATACCAATGATGGGGCACAATTCCTCCCACTGACACCAACAATGGGACCCAATGATACCAATGATGGGGCACAATTCCTCCCACTGATACCAACAATGGGGCCCAAAGACACCAATGATGGGGCACAATTCCTCCCACTGACACCAACAATGGGGCCCAAAGACACCAATGATGGGGCACAATTCCTCCCACTGACACCAACAATGGGACCCAATGATACCAATGATGGGGCACAATTCCTCCCACTGACACCAACAATGGAGCCCAAAAGACACCAATGATGGGGCCCAATTCCTCCCACTGACACCAACGATGGGGCCCATAGACACCAATGATAGGGCACAATTTCTCCCACTAACACCAGTGATGGGGGATTGTTTACTCCCACTGAAGCTGGGACATTTTGTACTCCCGATGGCCAAAATATGCCCCCCCCCCTATAGTCTAAAGAACAGTAAACAGGCCCTTTGTTTAAATTAATTTGTTATAGATCAGTGGTCTTCGAACTGTGGCCAGGGGCACCAGATGAGGCCCTTTACTTGTTTTCATCCTTCTCTCGGGGTGCTGTTATACTCATTGACACCAATGTAGGGCACAATTCCTCCCAATGACACAACAATGAGGCACAGTTCCTCCCAATAAAACCAACAATGGGGCCCAATGACACCAATGATGGGCCACAATTCCTCCCAATGACACAACAATGAGGCACAGTTCCTCCCAATAAAACCAACAATGGGGCCCAATGACACCAATGATGGGCCACAATTCCTCCCAATGACACCAACAATGGGGTCCAATGATGGGGCACAACTTTTCTTATTGACACCAATGATGGGGCCCAAAGACAACAATGGTGGGGCACAATTCCTCCCAATAAAACCAACAATGGGGCCCAAAGACACCAATAGCTTTTAGATCTCTAGTGGTTATCCTACCCCTGAAGTAAAGCTACATAAAAGAAAGACAACAATGATGGATCACAATTCTTCCCACTGACACCAATGATGGGGCCCAAAGATACCAATGGTGATGCACAATTCCTCCCAATGCCACCAACAATGGGGCCCAAAGACACCAATGATGGGGCACAATTCCTTCCACCGACACCAGTGCTGGGGATTGTTTACTCCCACTGAAGCTGGGACATTTTGTACTCCCGATCGCCAAAGTCTGGCCCCCTAAAGTCTAAAAGGACAGTAAACTGGCCCTTTGTTTAAAAAGTCTTGTTATGGATCAGTGGTCTCCGAACGGTGGCCAGGAGGGCCAGATAAGGCCCTTTACTTGCTTCTATCCATCCCTTGGGGTGCTGTTATACTCACTGACACCAATGTAGGGCACACTTCCTCCCAATGACACAACAATGTCCTCCCAATAGTTCCTCCCAATTAAACAAACAATAGGGCCCAATGACACCAATGATGGGGCACAATTCCTCCCAATGACACCAACAATGGGGCCCAAGGATGGGGCACAATTACTCCCAATGACGCCAACAATAGGGCCCAATGATGAGGCACCATACATCCCAATGACACCAACAATAAGGGTCCCAAAGACACCAATGTTGGGGCACAATACCTCCCAATGACACCAACAATAAGGGGCTTAAAGACACCAATGATGGGGCACAATTCCTCTCACTGACACCAACGATGGGGCTCCAATGCATCGCTATTGTTGCCACTAGTTTTACTGGTACCACATCCCCTCTTATAGGACACCGAAAAATACTAGATCCCTACCAAAAACGAACTAACAAGACTTTAAAGCTATCACATCAAACATTAGAGCTCACATTTGTAATTTTACAAAAAAACTATGGCCTGGGACACAGCATCATCATGACTGAGGTCTAAGATGTGGCATTGTCCTGGCAATACTGTTGGCACCTATATAGGCATAAGTCTTTTTCCTGCAGTTATGGAAACCAGTACGGCTTGCAGGGATACAGAATAGCAAAGCTGAACAAGATTACAAGACAGGATAGCTTTTTAAAGGTCAGTCCCCCCCAATACCCAAATTCAAGTTACGGAAAGATGTGGTTCTTCTTCTCACCTTTTGTATGCAATGTTGGAGAACTGAAGGTGGCCATACACACCACAATCTCATTGTACAGTCTTTCTACTATCCCCATTATATTTAACAACAATCATGTAGTATGAGAGTTTTCCTGAACAGTACATTCGATCCATAGCCAATCAGGGAAGCCCACAGATCTACAACATTACTGACCTCATAGCTAGCCTGAGACAACGTATAGGAAGATACTAGACATGTGCAATTTGTTTACTTTCAAATTTGTTATTTAACAAATTTGTTTACTTCCGAAAATTCAAATTTTTCAATTTCCAAATTTTCGTATTTTCGAAATATCCAAGTTTTTAAATTTTCATATTTTCGAAAATTTCTAACTTCAGAATTTTCTAATTTCTGAATTTCACAAAAAAATCTAAAATTCAGAGATTTCGGAAATTAGAAATTTCGGAAGTTCAAAATTTCGGAAATTTAAGCCAATGAGGAGAGATAGGGGGCGGGGTGGGGATGGGCCGCGGCTTGGTCTCTGAATGTATACACACGGAGCTGCGGCTCGGCTCGGGTGCCCCATAGCAAGCTGCTTGCTGTGGGGGCACTGAACAGGAGGGAGGGGCCAGGACAACATTTGGAAATTTGGGAAATTCAAAATTTTGGAAATTCGAAAACTCCAAAATCGGATATTCGAAAATTAGAAAAATCTGAATTTGAATATTCTGAAATTAGAAAATCCAACTTTTCAGATTTTCGAATTTCGAATTTCCGAATTCAGGATTTTTGAATTTCCCAAATTTCGAAATTTCGTAAAAAAAGCAAACACATTTTTCGGCAGTGCACATGTCTAGAAGATAGGACAAAATACTACATGTACCTTCTACCTTCCGAGGTATAATGGAAGTGAGATGTCTTCTTTAGTTAAACCTATCCACCAAACTGTGTATACTTACCTTCTAATTCCGCCTCCCTGCTCATCCAGGGAAGCGAATATGACAGCACTGGCCCTTGGCGATTGGCTATTCAGGCGTCCAGTGCTGTCAAATAAGAGAAGGGAGCAATGTTTATAAACCAAGTTCATAGTGTGAGAATGCTGGAAGATTTATAGCACAGGTCCGCTCATAGCACCAAGCACCCCTCTAAGCATTTTTGGTAACTATGCATTGCATTCAAAATGATATGGCATTGATGTGAATGGATAAGCACAAATCAATTTCTACAGGATTTATTTGTTACTTTTTAATTTTCTGTAAACAACCTGTACCTATATTATGTAGAAAATATTTATACTAAGTAAAAAAATATTAAATGCATTCTAAAGAATATTTCGGTGTGGATGTTGTTTTTTTTTTTTTTTTTCAATAATAAGGCCTTGATCTGACCTTGACCTGACATAAAAATACAGGAAGGTGCCCTAGACTAAAGAGTTCAAGATAATTTTATAGTTGGTAAATAAAAAAAAAATGAAATAAAAAAGCAACCAACGCGTTTCAAGGGCAACACCGCTCTACCTTCATCAGGGTTCAACACAGGATAAAGCTTGGTGCTTAGAGTTGTTGCTCCATGTGGCATGTTCAAAACTATAGATCTGTGAAGCTAAACTAATACTAAAGTAAAAAAAAAAAAAATGTAATATAAAAATAACATATTTGTTATACTTACCTCCTCTGTGCAGTGGTTTTGCACAGAGCAGCCCGTATCCTCCTCTTCTCGGGTCGCTCTTCACTGCTCCTGGCCCTTTCCTTCCTGTTCAGTGCCCCCACAGAAAGCAGCTTGCTATGGGGGCACCCCGAGCCGCAGCTCTGTGTATCCATTCAGACACTAAGCCGTGGCCCAGGCCCGCCCAGCCCCCTCTCTCTCCTTATTGGTTCGCTGACTTTGACAGCAGCGGGAGCCAATAACGCTTCGCTGCTGCCTTAGCCAATGAGGAGGGAGAGTCCCAAGCAGGCGAGTCTCTCGTACAACATTGCTGGATCTAGATGGGCTCAGGTAAGTATTAGGGGGGCTGAGGGGGGATGCTATACATAGAAGGCTTTTTATCTTAACCACTTGCCGACCAACCGCTGTCATAAGGCGGCAGGTCGGCACGATCCCACGAACCATCGTAGCTGTACGTCGGTCCCTTTAAGCGGGATAGCAGGCGCGCGCCCGCTGCATCGCAGGGGGGCGATGCTCGTGACCAGAGGTCGCGATGACCACCGGCCACAAGCGATCGCGGGCATGAGAGGCAGAACAGGGACACATGTCCCTGTTCTGTGTTCTGTTCAGGAAAGACAGAGCGTGAGTTCCTAATACAGTGCCTTGCGAAAGTATTCGGCCCCCCTTGAACTTTGCAACCTTTTGCCACATTTCAGGCTTCAAACATAAAGATATAAAACTGTAATTTTTTTTGAAGAATCAACAACAAGTGGGTGTGTCATGAAGTGGAACGAAATTTATTGGATATTTCAAACTTTAACAAATAAAAAACTGAAAAATTGGGCGTGCAAAATTATTCAGCCCCCTTAAGTTAATAAATACTTTGTAGCGCCACCTTTTGCTGCGATTACAGCTGTAAGTTGCTTGGGGTAGGTCTCTATCAGTTTTGCACATCGAGAGACTGACATTTTTGCCCGTTCCTCCTTGCAAAACAGCTCGAGCTCAGTGAGGTTGGATGGAGAGCGTTTGTGAACAGCAGTTTTCAGTTCTTTCCACAGATTCTCGATTGGATTGAGGTCTGGACTTTGACTTGGCCATTCTAACACCTGGATATGTTTATTTGTGAACCATTCCATTGTAGATTTTGCTTTATGTTTTGGATCATTGTCTTGTTGGAAGACAAATCTCCGTCCCAGTCTCAGGTCTTTTGCAGACTCCATCAGGTTTTCTTCCAGAATGGTCCTGTATTTGGCTCCATCCACCTTCCCATCATTTTGAACCATCTTCCCTGTCCCTGCTGAAGAAAAGCAGGCCCAAACCATGATGCTGCCACCACCATGTTTCACAGTGGGGATGGTGTGTTCAGGGTGATGAGCTGTGTTGTTTTTACGCCAAACATAACGTTTTGCATTGTTGCCAAAAAGTTCGATTTTGGTTTCATCTGACCAGAGCACCTTCTTCCACATGTTTGGTGTGTCTCCCAGGTGGCTTGTGGCAAACTTTAAACAACACTTTTTATGGATATCTTCAAGAAATGGCTTTCTTCTTGCCACTCTTCCATAAAGGCCAGATTTGTGCAGTATACAGGGATTGATTGTTGTCCTATGGACAGAGTCTCCCACCTCAGCTGTAGATCTCTGCAGTTCATCCAGAGTGATCATGAGCCTCTTGGCTGCATCTCTGATCAGTCTTCTTCTTGTATGAGCTGAAAGTTTAGAGGGACGGCCAGGTCTTCGTAGATTTGCAGTGGTCTGATACTCCCTCCATTTCAATATTATCGCTTGCACAGTGCTCCTTGGGATATTTAAAGCTTGGGAAATCTTTTTGTAACCAAATCTACTTCTCCACAACAGTATCTCGGACCTGCCTGGTGTGTTCCTTGTTCTTCATGATGCTCTCTGCGCTTTAAACAGACCTCTGAGACTATCACAGTGCAGGTGCATTTATACGGAGACTTGATTATACACCGGTGGATTCTATTTATCATCATTAGTCATTTAGGTCAACATTGGATCATTCAGAGATCCTCACTGAACTTCTGGAGAGAGTTTGCTGCACTGAAAGTAAAGGGGCTGAATAATTTTGCACGCCCAATTTTTCAGTTTTTTATTTGTTAAAAAAGTTTGAAATATCCAATACATTTCATTCCACTTCATGATTGTGTCCCACTTGTTGTTGATTCTTCAAAAAAAAATTAGTTTTATATCTTTATGTTTGAAGCCTGAAATGTGGCAAAAGGTCGCAAAGTTCAAGGGGGCCGAATACTTTCGCAAGTGCACATAAAGCTAGGAATCACGATCTGTCATTTCCTCTAGGTCAGTCCCCCCCCCCTACAGTTAGAACACACCACACACTAGGGAACACAATAATCCTTTGATCGCCCCCTAGTGTTAACCCCTTCCCTGCCAGTGACATTTTTACAGTAATCCCTGCATTTTTATAGCACTGATCGCTGTATAAATGACAATGGTCCCAAATATGTGTCAAAAGTATCCGATGTGTCTGCCATAATGTCGCAGTCCCGATAAAAATCGCAGATCACCGCCATTACTAGTAAAAAAAAATAGAATAATAAAAATGCCATAAAATTATCCCCTATTTTGTAGACGCTATAACTTTTGCGCAAACCAATCAATATACGCTTATTGCGATTTTTATTACCAAAAATATGTAGAAGAATACGTATTGGCCTAAATTGCGGTTCATTTACCTTCCAAAGGAAAGACTGCTAGCATGAAGAGGCCTGGGCTGTACAGAATCAATGGTTCTTATGATGCAGATAGTTGCCCTTTCTTTGGCTGCTAAGACACTAGCATAGCACCCAGCGACGTCTGGGGCTCAAAATCTTTGGGGGGGGCGCAAACAAACTGAAAAAAAAACATCAATTGCAGCCACTGTGCCCATCAAACGCAGCCACTGTGCCATCAAACGCAGCCACTGTGCCCATCAAGCGTAGCCACTGTACCCATCAAGCGCAGTCACTGTACCCATCAAGCGCAGCCACTGTACCCATCAAGCGCAGCCACTGTGACCCATCAATTGCTGCCACTGTGCCCATCAATTGCTGCCACTGTGCCCATCAATTGTCGCTACTATTCCCCATCAATTGCTGCCAGTGTGCCCATCAATTGTCACTACTGTGCCCCATCAATTGCTGCCACTGTGCCCATCATTTGGCGCTACTGTGCCCCTTCAATTGCTGCCACTGTGCCCCATCAATTTCTGCCAGTGTGCCCCATCAATCGCCGCTACTGTACCCCATAAATTACCGCTGCTGTGCCCCATCAATTGCTGCTAGTGTGCATCCCCCGCCCGGCACTTACCTGTCTCGGGTCACGGCGGCGGTGTCCTACACGCTCAGAGCCCTTGATCTCTTCTCCTGTCCTCTGCTATGATTGGACGCCTGATAGGTAACAGGTAACCAGACTCGAGCACCTGATTGGCTGAGAGGCGGGTCAGTGTTAGGAAAGCGATTGATTCGCTTCCCTAACACAACACTGAGTAAAAAGCCACTGATAGTACCAATGATGCTGTGACCCGACCACTAGTGCCCTAGCAACCAAGGATGCTATACAGCTTTGCATCTTTGGTTGTTAGGATGCTGGCAGCTGGGCCACACAATGTCATTGATTGCCAGGGCGCAGGTAGCTGGGCCGTACAGCATCATTAGTTGCTTTGGTGCAGATGGCTGCATGAATAACATCCTAGCAACCAGCCCAGTAATGCTAACCTATACGGGACAATGTTACAGGTCTGCAGTAAGGATGGAATGTTCAGTATGGCCCCTTTCATACCTCCCACCATGTTTTTTGACACTCAACATTCACAGTGATTGGATTGTTGCTGAGATACAGTGGGGAAAATAGCTATTTGATCCCCTGCAGATTTTGTAAGTTTGCCCACTTACAAAAAAATTAAGGTTCTATAATTTTTATCAGAATATTAACCACAAATCCAGAAAAAACACATATTACAAATGTTATGTAGCGCCTGGCTACTTTCATAGCAGGTGCTGCTGTAAATTTAGAGGGGGTCAGAGCAGGGCCGGCCCTATGATGGGACCGGGTGGTACCATGGGTACCAGGCAGCACTTTTAGGGGGGCAGCATACTGATGCCCGCCAGCCCGTTCCGCCAGCTCCGCTACCCAAATAAAATTGATGTCCTTTTTTCCCCCACAAATAGAGCTTTCTTTTGGTGATATTTGATCACCTCTGCGGTTTTTATTTTTTGTGCTATAAATATATATTTTTTTTTTACTTTTTGCTATAATAAATATCCCCAAAATTTTGAAAAATAAACAATTTTCTTCAGTTTAGGCCAATATGTATTCTTCTACATATTTTTGGTACCAAACAAAAAACTCAATTAGCGTACATTGATTAGTTTGTGCAAGAGACATTGTGGCTGCCGGCAATTCACAGGTCCCTTTATACTCCTGGATACATGTATAGAGCCATGGCAGGTCCTTTTCATACGCCTATATGCATGTATAGAGCCATGACAGGCCCTCTTTATACATGTATAGAGCCATGACATGTCCTCTTTATACTCCTATATACATTTATAGAGCCATGGCAGGTCCTCTTTATATTCCTTTACATGTAAAGAGTCTCGACAGGTCCTCTATATACATGTATAGAGCCATGACAGGTCCTCTTTATACATGTATAGAGCCATGACAGGCCCTCGTTATACATGTATAGAGCCATGTCAAGTACTCTTTATAGTCCCATATACATGTAAAGAGCCATGACAGGTCCTCTTGATATTCCTTTACATGTAAAGAGTAATGACAGGTCCCCTATATACATGTATAGAGCCATGACAGGTCCTCTTTATACTCCTATACATGTATAGAGCAATGACAGGTCCTCTTTATACATGTATAGAGCCATGACGGGTCCCCTTTAGTTACCATGATATAAAATAATGAATGTGGGGGCCTTTTGGTTGGCGTGATTTCATTCTTGGTCCCAGGCAGCACAATGTCTTGGGCCGGCACTGGGTCAGAGAGTTAGTTGCCTCTGACCATGTTTATTTGGCTAAATTTGAGGCCTCTGTTCCAGCTCTGGCTGTACTGTGTGTCCATGCTTGCTGTCTGGGGACTTTCTTTGTTAGATAAATGTAATGTTGAGTTTTACCTTTCTCATGTCATAAGATATATAAGAAGGAATTTTTAGTGACTCACAATGCTTATCTTTGAAGCTTATTTTCTTACGTTGAGCTTAATTTAGATGTTACATGATGACTAGGGATGAGCCGAACATACCCGCGTTCGGTTCGCACCAGAACTTTCGAACGGACCGAACGTTCACGCGAACATTTAGAACCCCATTGAAGTCTATGGGACTCGAACGTTCGAATTCAAAAGTGCTAATCTTAAAGCCCAATATGCAAGTTATTGTTGGAAAACGTCTTTGAGAACCCGGGTCTTGCCCCAGGGAACATGTATTAATGGAAAAAAAACTTTTAAAAACTGTATTTTTTTCTGGAGCAGCGATTTTAATGATGCTTAAAGTGAAAAAAAAAAATCCTTTAAATATCGTACCTGCTGGGTGTCTATAATAGTAGCACGTGTTTAGAAATGTCCCTGCACAACATGAGATTACTATAAGAAAAAATAAATTTAATACTGCTTGCGGCTTTAATGTAATGTTTGGTCCCTGCAATATGGATAAAAATCATTGAAAAAAATAGCATGAGTTTCCCCGCCACCACTCCCCCCAGGTCATTACAAGACCCAGTGCCGATCCTGATCTCCCTGGGGCCCTAAGCAAAATGACATGGCACATTAAAAATGAGAATCGGGGGGGCGCTGACGACAGTGACATGTCACATTAAAGAAAGTTGAGAAGCGGGGGGAGGGGGTGTTCTGCTGTCGTAAATGACTCAGGCCAGCCAGCGAGTTTAGAAGCGGGGTGAGGGTGCGAAAATTACATCTCACCAGGCGGGGCCTCTAGAAATTTGGGGGCCCTTTGCAGCTTTGCGGGGCACTAAGCGGCTTGCATAGTGAGCCTATAGCGAGGATCGGCCCTGACAAGACCGTCTGGCCCTATATACTTTGAACAGCAGTATACAGGCGTTGCAAACAAGATAAGGACTGTAGGTTTGTTAAGTAGAATCAGAACCATGTCATACTTTGCTTTTGCATATTGCACAATTTGCTAAAGAGACCCTCAACAAACTGCATGACACTTGTGCCTGATGAGGCCACTGATGTTCCAGTGGTGGTGGCCCGTGAGACTGTCCATACAGGCTTGGCCCCCCAAAGCGCACGTGCTGTGTGGCAACTGGCAACAATATGTCAATTATTTTAGGGTTGGGGGGCATTACAATGCCAGATCTTGGCTGAATACATTTTTTTTTTGAGAAATAAAAATTCTAGAAAAAAAGGGGGGTTGCCATCCGGGGCCCCCTTTGAACAAATTCTGTGAAGAACTCCTGTGGTTACAAGTGAATTATTGCCGCGTGCGTTAGAGCATGTGCAACAATTCTAGCACTAGACCTGCTATATAACTCTAAACTGGTAGCCTGTAAAAATATTCAAAGCGTCGCCTATGGAGATTTTTAAGTAACGAAGTTTGGCGCCATTCCATGCAGGGCTCAAGTCCTGCGGGAACGCGTGGGAACGGAGTTCCTGCACTTTTTTCACAGCAGGAACACAGTTCCCTTTGCAGGACTAGAGCAGCCGAGCCGCCCGAGCCAATCCTTCACTAGGCGACGATGCCCAGCTCGAGTCACTGTCAGGGGCAGCTGAATCTTAGTAATCCTTTATGTTACTGGCCGCTTCCTGTATATGGATTCATCAGGTAGTGTTACGTACCTGGTTTCCAGAGTCTGATGCAGGGTAGCCTCTCTTACGACTCTGGTTCGCGAGCCACTGGATATGGGACAGCGGGCTCGGAGCACAGAGGGGTAGGAGTGCCGGGTGGTGATGTGTAGAAGCAGGTGGACGTAGATGCTGAACGTACAGCGGAGGATGGGTCAGCGACCCGCACAGAAGCTGCGACTACAGCGGCACAAGTTAGTAACAGTTCAGGTAGGATGGGTCAGCGACCCGCACAGAAGCTGCGACTACAGCGGCACAAGTTAGTAATAGTTCAGGTATACCGGGAAAGCAGGGTCAAACAAGCCGGGTCATAACAGGTGATCGTGCAGAAAGATGACTGAAGAATGGTCGGTAAACAAGCAGGTGGATCTGGCAGCAGTGAAGTCAAGCAGGCGGATGGTCAAACGGAGTCGGGTCAGGATAGGAGAGATGAGAGGAGTCAGACAAGCCGGGTTCGGTGTTCAAATCAGGTTTCAGGTAGAGTAGTCAAAACAAGCCAAGTTCAGTGTTCAAATCAGGTTTCAGATAGCAAACAGGTCTCAGATAGGATCCACGTCAGAACTGCAGATCAGGCAGCAAAGACACTGTGCTGCTGAGGTGTTTAAATAGGGCAGCCTGCTGTTAATCACTGAAATCAGTCTGCACCATTAACCCTTAAGTGGCAGATCCATGACATTGCCCCCCCCCAAGGGGCAGCCTCCGGATGCCCAGTCGGGCTTCTTTGTCAGGATGAGCAAGGAAAAAAGCACGTAATGATGAGGAAATCATAACTTAATTGATGATATACTCAGGGTTATCCATACTGCCGGATGATTTCAAAATGGCTATGGGGAAACAAAATTCAATCAAAAAACAGACCACATGCTCACCTTCCAATGTTTCAACGGCCAAGAGCATGGCTGCCGTCTGAGCAGTTGCCTTTATTTTTAGCACACAAGCACAAAATGCATTTTCATTGGTTCACAATTAAACAGAAACACCCACCAATCCTCAAGACCACCCACTGATTACTCCCATTCAGTCTCTTTTTACACTATTCAAAGTTCCTTCAAAAATCCCAAAGCAAGGATTTCCTTCAACGTTTCTCTGAGTGTGGAGGAGGGGAAGACAGGAAATGGCCAACTTCCTCTTGAAAATCCACGTGACATAAACGTTCTCTCAGTAAAGCAGACCAGTTTACATAGAATTTATTTTGGGGTCTGTAAAGACAGGACCATGGGGGGAAGGGTATTTCCTTTGAAAAGTCCAGGAATGCAGGGGAGTGAATAGAGACACACATGTAATGGAGGATAGCAGGATCTGTTCTTGTATAATGCTGGATTCATAACTTTAGGACAAAATCTGAAGAATCATCTCAAAGAAAATATACACTTCATTTCAGTGGTTCTAATCATAACACAATAAAATATTCATTTTAGTTTCACGTCTATCACAGCCCCCCCTTGAAATGAATATTTTATCAGTTCATTCTCTTTGTTATTTCTTAACAGACAAGGACGGTAATGGAGGACATGGTCAATATAACAAAACATTATCATAACCAATATAAACAGAAACAAAATTGCTATACCTGAGCACAAATGTGTTATCACCCAAAATATTGTCCCCAGGTGACATTCCAGATGCACCCCCCCTATTCACCTAATATCCTGTATAAGGCCATAATTTTATACAAAGTCATTTGTGAAGTGGCCTCTAGGTGTTCAGTAATATACTGGAATGCATTCTTGTTTATAGTTAACAAACCTCTATTGACCATAGCAACCATAATTTATCCAATCTACATTTACATTACTAAGTTAAATTTCAGGAAAGCATCCGTTCCCACCAAATTACTATATTTCCCTTCATTAGCATCTTAATTTTATATTGGGCTCTGTCCTAAATATTTTATTTCCTAAAGAAACTTTATTACATTACACTAGTTTTCAGGACTGATCATGCAGCATGAATATTCTTGTCGCATGTCTGTTTAAACAAACATAGCAGCCTTCAGCATAAACGAACATACAGAAGTTTCATTGTTCCCCTACATGGATCCAAATATAAGAGATCAATTATCCTTCCATTAATACATTCGTCAATCTGAAGCCTAGAAAGTGACATTTTAATCCATAAATATAGCTGTATCATCATCATCTGCATCATCTATCCATATTGTATTTTTATTTTTAAACTATTTTAACTGACTTTCTTAAGCTATGCAGATTAACACCATTATCATTCTCTTTAAAATGACACCCTCAAAGTAAGGTATTCTTCAAACCAAATGGTGCAAATACCCACAGTTTAGTAACATATGAGAGAAAGAAAGAATGAGAGAGAAAGAAAGAAAGAAAGAAAGAGCAAGAGAGAGAGAGAGAGAAAAAGAAAGAAAGGAAAAGAAAGAAAGAGAAAAATAATACTTTATTAATAAGGGCTTTCTTTCAGATCTTCTAATGATTGTGTACAAATTACGTTTTATTATTAAAGAAAGATTTACCCTCATAATACGCTTCCATAGTTTACTTAACATAAACTCTGATATTTATTTATTTTTCCCTTCAAACTAGGCAAAGTTGAGGATGTTTACACTGGGTGTCTGATTTCAACGCTAGCACTGATACAGTGTGTCAGACCATGTAATCAAATTTCCAGCATCTTCTTAGGGAAAATCACTTAAACAAGCTCTTAAGAGGAAACATCTGTTCCCCCCCCCCCATGCTTGGAGCAGATTGTACAAGTTTTAGACCATATACAATCCAATCGAATTGCATCGTTTTTCTCATTTTTAACTCTTTTTCAAAAATTTTAAAACATATTTGGTTTGTACATCTGCCAAAAATCATGTACATCACATTATAACATGACATTCCTTAACTTCCAATAGCGACAAAAGATCGCTTAGAGGACAAATCTCATGAAATCCACTGACCAGTCCCTGCGCATGAACCGACCATTGTTTTCTTTCGATAATGTCACTCATAATCTATATTTTATCCAAAATGTCACTTTATAATAACTTTTAACACTTGTTTATTTTTTTATTTTATTTTTACAATTTTTATAATAATATTTTTTATAAAGTTGTTAGATTGAACATAACTTTCATATTTTAATATTTTTCTCTGGGGAACCTTATAATAAACCAAACCCAAGTTTAGAATCTGTCGTAAACATTGCTCAAACCTCAACTTATTAATTCTTACAACCAGATCTGTAGGATTTCAGTTAAATATAAAATACCATGTTGTTTACCATAGACTGAATTGTATACAATTCTTCACACAATCTCAATCAACAATTTTCCCATTAAACCTTTGTTCTAATCCCATGTTTATGCTTTGACATGTCATAATACATTTTCAGTTGTTGGGGATAACATATTCATAAACACTTACAGGCGGAATTAAACTTAATTATCTCATTAGAGAACTTCTTTACACTCTGACATTAATTAACTAATTACCCCATGTAACCAGGACCCCCCTTTGAGATATTCCAACCCACAAACCCCAGTGGTCACAATCCCATGTATTTGAAAAAAGATATATAATTTCATTCAGATTTGTGGGCACAGTCCATCATATCACTCATCTCCAGAGAATATTTTCGAAGGAACCTTTTAATCATCACCCAGGGGATATTGGTAATTATCGGTACCTACATCAGAAATGTGAGAAAAAACTCGTACACGAATATTAGTTACCTATTTTCAAAAGCGGTCACATAATCATAGCTCATAACAATCTAATCTAGAGACTGTCTCAAACAAGATTTCAGAAAGGGATAATGTATTGAATGCTCCCCCCTTGGGGCCCCTTACCCACTTAACCCTGAGGATGGCATGGCACAGCATGTGGAATAAAACCATTTAAATGTACTATGTAAAATGTTCTACTGTTCCAATGTGATACCCAGAATCTCATCATCCCTCATTTGTGACTTGTGAACACAGCTTCTGTAGTCATGAACGCCAGGATTTACACACTCTCTCTACCGCTTTTGGGCACCCCATGAGGTCAAGGCATTGAGGTCGGGGCACACATGACAGTGGGTACATGAGCGGATTCCTCCTCCAGGTAGGTCTGCCACTCCCATCTACATCATTCTCCTCCCTTACGTGTCTGTCCAGCGAAGTGGCATTGTAGTTACCCCCCCCTGGACAGACTAAGGAGGGCATGAAGAAGAAGGCCCGTGGGCCGGAGGGCACAGAATCCAGTATGGGCAGCGGGCAGCGGGCAGGAGGCGACACCATATGCGTTCAGAACGAGGCAAAGCCTTCAGCAGGGAAGAGCATCCGGGCAGGCCCATGCTTCCTCCAGCCGGGCATACAGTTGGGCAGAACGTGAGGGGAAAGAGGGGGCACGGCCTCAAGCAGTCGGGCGGGGCCCATGCTTCCAGCAGGCATCGTGGGCAGAACATGAGGGAAATAACAGGCCCTGGGTATCACATTACAACAACCAAACTGGCAAAAAAAAGCCCTCTATGTATCAAGTCAAAATACAGTGCATCGTCAGGGTAGGTAGAGACAGGTCCCCACAGAACGCGCATTCAATCTATCCGATTAAAAGGATATATAAAAAAAAAACAGGACGGGCTGCTAAACTAAGCATATGAGGCATATAATTCTCCTAAATTAATTCTCTTTAAAAGAAGTTACTAGATCTCACAATCTTTTCTGTTACTGAAAGACTTAACAATGGCTTATTATGTGCATCAAATGTCTCTTCCATAGTTGTTAAACCTCTGGAGAAATATCCCATTATTTCTATTTAAATCGAATTATCTGATAAATCAGCGTACAATGTAACAGGCATATACAGACCAATTTTAATTGTACAGAAACAGTTGCAATATCCCAATTCAACCTTTTGTTAAAAAAAACTTTATTCTAGGTTGCTTTTCCGTTGTTCCCTGGGGGGGGGAGAGAGGGGCTATCCTCCAACTTGCAAATGTGGCAGAGCTCAGGGCGGGCAGGATGCGGGGGTCTGGACCTCCCACATTCCTCACACACCCAGTTCTATCCCCCCACCAGGGAGGGGGCAGGAGTATATATTATATCAGGGAGACATCCCAGAAATATAAAAAAAAAACAGCAAAAATAATAAGCCCCACTGTACACATAGATTCGGATATAAAGATAGTCTGCGTTACCCCAAAAACCTCAAACTTCTGTGAATCAAAAAGATACACCAGCAGCTGCTGAGATTTTGAAACAGACAAACCACGACATATATACACACATATCTCACAGTGTTCCTCTCAGACTGGCAGCAAGGAGAGGGGGGGGGATGAAGGAGAAATCCTGCCCAGCAGGGAAAGAGTTAAAGGGGGGGGGAAGAGAGGAGGGGGCCATCACTGCCTGCATTACTCCAGCAGAGAAATCTGAAACTCCAAAAAAAAAGTCTGCTGATAAAACTCCACACAGCCTGGAGAGGGGGGGGGAGAATAGAAATGAAAAAGAAAAAAATTGGCTGCAGCGCGTGTGTGCTCGTCTCCCATTTAAAGTGGGCTGCTAACAGCCCTCAGAACAAGAATGCATGTAAAAAAAAAAAAAAAAAAAAAACGCACGGACAAACAATAAAACAACACAAAACACACGGCTCTTTCAGCCCCTAATTCTTAACCCCTAACCCCATAAAGTTTAACCCCTAACCTCAAAAATGTGTAGCAACCACCAATTTAACCCCAATTTCACAGAGTGGGCTGGCATCTGGGACACATCCGGGTCCCCCTCATTACCACACCCTGTTTTCTTAACCCCTAACCCCAAAAATGTGTTTCACAGAGTGGGCTGGCATCTGGGACACATCCGGGTCCCCCTCATTACCGCACCCTGTACCCCTTAAAAAAAACTCCGCCTTGAACTGCCCTAGTCAAGGATCTCGGCTCACCAAGCCAAGCAACTTACTGATACACCCCAATTTGAATCCCCCCAAAAATACTAGCAACTCCCAATTTTTCTCAAGCCAAAAGCCAGCGCTACTCGCTTAGGCCAAAGCAACCCCCCAAGTTAATTCCAGTCCCCCCTCAGTCAACGCTTGTCTTGGTGACTGACACACCCTGTACCCCTTAAAAAGGAACCCCCTTAAAAAAACCCTGCCTTGAACTACCTTAGTCAAGGAACCCCCCAAATCCTGACCAACCGTGCCAGGCCAAATCTCGACTCACCAAGCCAAGCAAAGGCAACCCCCCATTACTTAGCTAACCCCAAAAACCTCTTCATTCAGACCAGACATATTGACATGGGCATACTGCCAACCTATCCAGGGACAGTCATGCACACATAAACATCTCCACCCCAAGACACGCTTACCATGCGTCACCGGCTCAGGACCCCTGAAAGAAAAATACTGTCCGCCACCCACAGCCTACAGACATAGACCCTTGAAACAGTCACATTCAAACTAACACAACACTTAAAACAGAAAAACACAAACGTCAAACCAGCAGAAAAGAACGATGGGTTAAATATTTTTTTTAAATATTTTAAATATTTTTGTAATGGAGGATAGCAGGATCTGTTCTTGTATAATGCTGGATTCATAACTTTAGGACAAAATCTGAAGAATCATCTCAAAGAAAATATACACTTCATTTCAGTGGTTCTAATCATAACACAATAAAATATTCATTTTAGTTTCACGTCTATCACAGTAACAACCTCTTGGCATGTATATTACCTTCTGGCTCCCAAGAATTATCCTCTGGGCCGTACCCCTTCCATTTGACTAGGAATTGATTCTGGCCTTGTCGCTTCCTACAGTCCAAGATAGCTTCCACCACGTATTCTTCCCAACCGTCAACCTGGATGGGTTCGGGAGGTCTGGATCCTCTGTTGGGAAAAGGATCGGCCACTGCAGGCTTGAGTAGAGAAACGTAGAACACAGGGTGAATTTTCAATGAGTCAGGCAAAAACAGTTCGTAAGAAGCTAAGTTGATTTTTCTTTTAACTGAAAATGGACCCAAAAACCTAGGTGCCAACTTTTTGGATGGGCAAGGTAATTTGAGATTACTTGTAGACAGCCATACCTGATCGTCTGGTTTCAGGTCCAAGTCACCCCTTCTTTTCTTGTCAAAAAATCTCTTGCTATCGGCCTGGGCTTTAGTTACTGCGTCGTGCAATAACTGATTGTTGCGTTGGAGAAAGTCCATAGTACTCTGCACAGCTGGAACTGCTGACTCTGAAAAGAAATCTGGTAAAAATGTTAAATTAAAGCCATAATTAGAGAAAAAAGGGGATTGCCCAGTAGCTGAGTGATTGGTGTTATTATATGCAAATTCTGCCAAAGGCAGCAGAGAGACCCAGTCGTCTTGAGAGAAGGCTGTGAAACACCTAATATATTGTTCCAGGGTTTGATTCGTCCTCTCTGTTTGCCCATTAGACTGGGGGTGGTAGGCTGAGGACAAGGAAAGTTGAATCTGTAGTGTTTCACAGAGGGCTCTCCAGAAACGAGAAGTAAATTGGACTCCCCTGTCCGAAACGATGTTGGAAGGTACCCCATGTAGTCTAATGATTTCCTTGATAAACACGCGGGCCGTTTCTGCAGCAGAAGGTGTGTTTTTTAAAGGCAGGAAATGAGCCATTTTAGTAAAACGGTCCACGACAACAAAAATTGCGGTACATCCCTCGGAACGAGGAAGTTCAACAATAAAATCCATTGCGATCATCTCCCATGGTCGGTTAGGTACTGGTAAGGGTTTTAGTAAACCCCAGGCTAGTTTTCGGGGTGTTTTATTTCGGTTGCATATCGGACAAGAACTGATGTAAGACTTGCAAAATTCCTCCAAATTGGGCCACCAGAAGGTGCGTCGTACCAATTCAAGAGTCTTATTAACTCCAAAGTGACCTGCAAGTGGGTGATCATGAAGAAGTTTCAAGACTTCCACTCTAATGTTTTCTGGGACAAAAACCTGACTTCCTCTCCAAAACAGCCCGTTTCTGGAAGATAGTGAGACATTAGAGGGTTTGGACGAATCGGAAGATGCTCCTCGGATCATGGAGATTAGGTCAGTGTGTAGGAGCAGGAAGTTGCCATCCGACAGGATGGTATCGGGAATAGAAGTATCCTTTGTGTTATCGTACATTCGGGATAATGCATCCGGTTTAATGTTTTTGGATCCTGGTCGGAAGGTAATATGGAAACAAAAACGAGAAAAGAAAAGAGCCCAACGGGCTTGTCGAGGTTTAAGACGTCTGGCAGATTTCAAATACTCCAAATTCTTATGATCTGTGTAGATCAGTACAGGATGAATGGAATAGATATCTCCATTCCTCTAGAGCTGTCTTAATGGCCAGTAGTTCTCGATCTCCTACATCATAGTTCTTTTCTGTGGGGGAAAGCTTTCGAGAGAAGAATCCCACTGGGTGTATTAAATCTTTGTCCCCCAAGCGCTGAGAGAGAACGGCTCCTACCGCAACTTCGGAGGCATCGACCTCAAGAAGGAAAGGTAACGTTGGATTGGGATGTCTAAGGATCGGAGCTGAAGTAAAGAGTCTTTTTAAAATGTCAAAGGCCTTCTGCGCTTCAGGGTTCCAACAGAAACGAAGATTTTGTTTCGTGAGTTGTGTGATAGGGGCCACAATAGCCGAAAACCCTCTAATAAATTTTCTATAGAAGTTTGCGAATCCAATGAAACGCTGCACCCCTTTTTTATCCAAGGGTGTTGGCCAGTCTAAGATTGCAGATACCTTCTTTTGATCCATCTCAATTCCTGTAGGGGAAATTACCAGGCCTAAGAATTGGATGGTTTGCTGTTCAAACTCGCATTTTTCAGCTTTCGCATATAAACTGTGCTGACGGAGGCGATCCAGAACCTTACAGACATGTCCTCGGTGCTCCTCCAAGGAACGGGAGAAAATCAGTATGTCATCTAGATACACGATTACAAAAATGTCCAAAAAATCTCGGAATACGTCGTTGACGAAGTGCTGAAAAGTAGCGGGCGCGTTACATAGCCCGAAGGGCATGACCAAATATTCGTAATGGCCATAGCGGGTACGGAATGCTGTTTTCCACTCATGTCCATCCTTGATACGTATTAAATTATACGCTCCCCTTAGGTCTAATTTTGTAAAGATAACGGCAAATCTTAATTTTTGGAAAAGTTCAGGTATTAAAGGTAGAGGGTAACGATTTTTCACGGTGACTTTGTTGAGTTCCCGGTAGTCAATACAGGGACGAAGAGTTTGGTCCTTCTTTGTGACGAAAAATATTCCGGCACCTGCTGGTGAAGTGGACGGGCGGATAAATACCTTTTCCAAATTCTCGTCAAGGTAGATTTTTAACGCGTCTTGTTCTTTTTCAGAAAGTGGGAAAATTCATCCGAAAGGGATCTCGGCCCCTGGAAGAAGATCAATCGGACAATCGTACGGCCGATGAGGTGGAAGGGAATCTGCCCCTTTCTTACTGAAGACATCCAGAAATCCATGGTAGGGTTTGGGGATGGATTGAATCAAACTTGGGTCAGTGTTTAAGCACAGCAGGGCAGAAGATGGTTTAGGACGTTCGGGAAAACAGTGTTCCTGACAGTAATGAGATGGGAACGAAAGATTTTTAGATGTCCAGTCAATCTGAGGATTGTGTACCTGAAGCCAGGGTATACCCAGGATTACTGGAAACAAAGGAGATGAAATGACGTCCAAAATTAAAAGTTCCTTATGATTGGAAGAAGTAATAGCAGGTAAAGGAAGGGTCTCATGGGTCACTTGCCCAGACTTGATGTGTGAGCCATCAGCCAAAAAAACGGAAAGTCTAAAGTCCTTTGTGCGGACGGGAATGTTATGCAGATCGGCAAATGAGGAATCGATGAAACAACTGCATGCCCCTGAATCAACGATAGCGTTGACCGACACCGTCTTTCCCGGAAGCTGTAAGGAAAGGAAGAGAGCAAGATGGTTGGGGTTGGTAGTAATAGCAGAGATGTTACCAGGAACTGAAGAACGGAACTTACGTATTTTGACGGGACAATTGTGTACGTAGTGACCGGCCTCACCGCAATATAGACACAGGTTTAGCTGACGGCGGCGTGTGCGTTCTTCAGGTGGCAAGGTGGGTCGCATCACGCCTATTTGCATGGGTTCTGAAGTATCCATGGGTGGACCAGCAGAATTGGAAGAAACAGGTGGTGGAAAACGAGAAGGAGGCAAGGGAGCCCGGGTGGTGACCCAGACTGGGCGACTCTGTTGAGAGGATCGTTCCGCTCGGCGTTCCCTTAGTCGTCGGTCGATCTGAACGGCTTTGTCAATCAGATCATCCAGGGTGTCAGGTACCCCAATACGGGCCAATTCATCCTTTAAGGCTTCAGACAGACCTAAGCGAAATTGGTGGCGCAAGGCTGCGCTATTCCACTGGGTGTCCGCACTCCAGCGGCGGAAATCAGTCACATAGTCCTCCACTGCTCTACGCCCCTGTTGGAGAGCGAGTAAAGCAGCTTCAGCAGTAGCAGTCCTTTGCGGGTCGTCGTAGAGCTGTGCCATAGTCTGGAAGAAGTTTAGCAAAGTCTCTGTCTGGACACCGTTCTCCTCTAACAAGCGATGTGCCCAATTTTGGGGTTCCCCTTGGAGTAGGGAAACGACAAATCCCACTTTAGTGGCTTCCAAAGAAAAGGTTCGGGGTTGCAAAGCAAAGTATAACTGACATGCGTTTCGGAAGTCCCGGAACTTGGTTCGATCCCCGGAGAATCTTTCGGGCATGGGAACCCTGGGTTCAGGTGGCAACATCACAACTGACGGACCCGCAGATGACGATGATCTAGCAGTGGATGCTGAAGTTGCGTCCCCAGAAGCTGATAAGTTCTGAACCTGCCCCTCCAATCTCAGGTAGCCATCTTGTAGGTTTTGAACGGCCTGGGTAAGTGATGCTAAGTGTTTACACACCTCTTCCATAGCCGGAACTACGCCTGCAGACTCTGTCATGGCTGCCTGATACTGTTACGTACCTGGTTTCCAGAGTCTGATGCAGGGTAGCCTCTCTTACGACTCTGGTTCGCGAGCCACTGGATATGGGACAGCGGGCTCGGAGCACAGAGGGGTAGGAGTGCCGGGTGGTGATGTGTAGAAGCAGGTGGACGTAGATGCTGAACGTACAGCGGAGGATGGGTCAGCGACCCGCACAGAAGCTGCGACTACAGCGGCACAAGTTTGTAACAGTTCTGGTAGGATGGGTCAGCGACCCGCACAGAAGCTGCGACTACAGCGGCACAAGTTAGTAATAGTTCAGGTATACCGGGAAAGCAGGGTCAAACAAGCCGGGTCATAACAGGTGATCGTGCAGAAAGATGACTGAAGAATGGTCGGTAAACAAGCAGGTGGATCTGGCAGCAGTGAAGTCAAGCAGGCGGATGGTCAAACGGAGCCGGGTCAGGATAGGAGAGATGAGAGGAGTCAGACAAGCCGGGTTCGGTGTTCAAATCAGGTTTCAGGTAGAGTAGTCAAAACAAGCCAAGTTCAGTGTTCAAATCAGGTTTCAGATAGCAAACAGGTCTCAGATAGGATCCACGTCAGAACTGCAGATCAGGCAGCAAAGACACTGTGCTGCTGAGGTGTTTAAATAGGGCAGCCTGCTGTTAATCACTGAAATCAGTCTGCACCATTAACCCTTAAGTGGCAGATCCATGACAGGTAGTGTGCGGGTATTTCATCACTTCCTCGATGCCCCAATGTCTCCTGAGAGCTTTTGTCATTGTTCCCAGGAGACATTGCGGAGGTCTGCCGCAAGTTGTCGCTGGATTTAGAAAGAACTTGCTTCTTGCGGTTTAGTAATTATGCATATGAGCGTATAATTTTTTTTTTTGGATCTTGGGTGAGAGTTCCCACACTTTTTTCCCCAGGACTTGACCCCTGATTCCATGAGTGTGCGCAATTTTAAAGCGTGACATGTTAGGTATCGATTTACATTCATTTTAACATCATCTTTCATATTTTACAAAAAAATTGGGCTAACTTTACTGTTTTGTTATTTTTTAATTCATGAAACCGTTTTTTTTTCCAAAAAAAGGCGTTTGAAAACTTATTGCGCAAATACCGTGCGAGATAAAAAGTTGCAATGACCGCCATTTTATTCCCTCGGGTGTCTGCTAAACAACATATTTAATGTTTTTGGTTCTGAGTAATTTTCTAGCAAAAGAATGATGATGTGTACATGTAGGAGAGAAGTGCCAGAATAGGCCTGTTATGGAGGTGGGTATAAAAGCCCGGTATTGAAGGGGTTAAAAAAAGTGGTATCGGGACAAACCCTTACAGTTACATTTCAACATATTACTACTGTGAAGACTGGTGGAGAGGCCTTGTACAATGATGAGGTCTAACAAGCACTGTAAGTGGAAATACCGGTAGGAGGCCAGACATAGGTCTAGCTAGGTTTTATACAATGTATTATGAGAACGTTAAGTCCAGGCGATGGGGGTGCAGAGGCATTGTCCCTACAAAACACAACAACGTACATTTATTATGAACCCTGTCTCACAAGTGCTAGGGAAGCCCCATGAAATGGCAATTACTAGTGAGAATGTGAGACTGGATAGACAAGAACAGATTCGGACAACCAATGTTCATCAAAGTCGGAATTATGTTTGTCACACTTAACATGAAGATGACACTTACTGCAAAGAAGCAGGGTAGTATTGTCTTGTACACGTGTTAAAATGCAAATTTTCGGAAAGCAGAGCCCGTGAAAAACAAAATGGTGGCAGTTCCAATTTTTATGTCATGCGAATTAGTACAACTGTCACATCAAACATGTATTTTCAGGAAAAAATACTCAAAATCAAAGCTTTTTTTTCCTCAAAGAATAAGTGCAGAAGGTGGGGAGGGGGGAAGTCAGGACTCTGTGCAGATCAGTCAAGTTCCTCCACCCCAAACTCTCTCATCCATGTCTTTATGGACCTTGCTTTGTGCACTGGTGCGCAGTCATGTTGGAACAGTAAGGGGCCGTCCCCAAACTGTTCCCACAAAGTCTGGAGCATGAAATTGTCCAAAATGTCTTGGTATGCTGACACCTTAAGAGTTCCCTTCACTGGAACTAAGGGGACAAGCCCAACACCTGATAAACAACCCCACACCAGAATCCCCCCTCCACCAAATGATTTGGACCAGTGCAAGGTCCATAAAGACATGGATGAGCGAGTTTGGGGTGGAGGAACTTGACTGGCCTGCACATAGTCCTGACCTCAACCCGATAGAACACCCAGGAGCGGCTCCGTCTCCAAGATCTGGTCCCAGAACTGCTTACCCACACTGTAGTGGCTTCCAATGGCACCTCGTCCTCTATCCACACTGGCCCTGATAACTCGCTGCAGACTTAGGAGATTCCCCAAATGGCTGTAGATTTCTGTCAACTCAGGCTCTGTCTCTGGCTGACAATCTTGGGCACAGTTGTTCTCTCCTCACTGTCTCTGCACGGTCATGTCAGAGCCTTTTCTTTTCCACTCCTGGGCTCCTATATCTCTTTCTCTCTCTTCCTCTGAAAAACACCTCAGCCTCCGCACTCTTTTACATGCCTCTCTCTCTGATGCTGGTACCTCAGACCGCTCTCCTCAGATGATTTTTACCTCAGACAGCTCTCCACAGATGTTTTTTTTACCTCAGACAGCTTTCCTTAGATGCTTTTTACCTCAGACAGCTGTCCTCAGATACTTTTTACCTCAGACAGCTGTCCTCAGATGCTTTTTTACCTCAAACCACTCTCCTTGGATGCTTTTTACCTCAGACGCTTTTTTTTACCTCAAACAGCTTTCCTCAGATGCTTTTTACTTCAGACAGCTTTCCTCAGATGCTTTTTACCCCAGACAGCTGTTCTCAGATGCTTTTTACCTCAGACAGCTGTTCTTAAATGCTTTTTACCTCAGACCGCTCTCCTCAGATGCTTTTTACCTCAGACCGCTCTCCTTGGATGCTTTTTACCTCAGATGGCTCTCCTCAGATGCTTTTTACCTCAGACAGCTTTCCTCAGATGCTTTTTACCTCAGACCACTCTCCTTAGACCGCTCTCCTCAGATGCTTTTTTACCTCAGACAGCTTTACTCAGATGCTTTTTACCTTAGACAGCTGTCCTCAGATGCTTTTTACCTCAGACAGCTGTCCTCAGATGCTTTTTACCTCAGACAGCTCTCCTCACTGTTAAGTGTCACTGTGTCCCAGCAAATTACTGTTTGAGCCTTGGTATCTCCCTCTCTAATGCTGCCAGAGTCTCTCTGTCTCCTCAGCCTCCTGTCAGCACTCTCTCCCTCTTTTACCTCAGTAGTTTCCTCTCCTCATTCTCAGGTGAGGAGGAGGTTGGGAAGTTGAGGAGGGGGTGGGAAGGTGAGGAGGAGGGTGGGAAGGTGCGAAGCGGCACACAAGGGTGACACTTTAAATGTGAGGATTCAATTACACTTTAATTCACATGTACTGGTCCTTTAAATCCAAACCCCACCCTCACCTCGTATTGCCCTGGGCAATCATCCCTCCGTTTACACAGAGCTCCTCTCTCCATGTGTCACGTGTTCTCTTCTGTTTATATTTGCATAACTCCGGCGATCATGGCGGTGACCTGTGATAGGGTGAAGGATAGAGAGGCGGGATAAGCCCATATCCCTCAGCCTATCGCATGACGCCCACTTTATCTCCGCCCTCTGGACAAAAAGCGCGGAATTTTTTTCCCCTTGCTCCCGCGTAATGCAGGCCGCGCCCCTTATTTTACTGTGGGCGGGCGCTGGGCTGACGTCAGTTCCGGGCGTAGCTAGCGAGGCTGTTCGGTTCCCGGGGCTAGACTTCCGGTCCGTAACTCCGGCAACCGGAGACAGGAAGGGGGGTACCGGGAAGACGGCGGAAGAAGAGAGCGGAGAGAGGCGGCCAGCATCTGCCGGTACAGTGATTTGTCTCCCGTATATAGTGTAGTAGAGGCGCACAGACACACGTGGGCGGTGGTGTAGTGCGAGGATCCTGTGTGAGGAGAGGAGAGTCCTCAGTGTATGGGGAGAGCAGAGATCCAGGCTCTGCCTTGTACTGCATGTATACCCTGCACAACAGATCTCCCCCCTCTGCACACCAGATCTCCCCTCTGCACACCAGATCTCCCCCCTCTGCACACCAGATCTCCCCCCTCTGCACACCAGATCTCCCCCCTCTGCACACCAGATCTCCCCCCTCTGCACACCAGATCTCTCCCCTCTGCACACCAGATCTCTCCCCTCTGCACACCAGATCTCTCCCCTCTGCACAACCGATCTCTCCCCCCTCTGCACACCAGATCTCTCCCCCCTCTGCACACCAGATCTCTCCCCCCTCTGCACACCAGATCTCTCCCCCCTCTGCACACCAGATCTCCCCCCTCTGCACACCAGATCTCTCCCCTCTGCACACCAGATCTCTCCCCCCTCTGCACACCAGATCTCCCCCCTCTGCACACCAGATCTCCCCCCTCTGCACACCAGATCTCCCCCCTCTGCACACCAGATCTCTCCCCTCTGCACACCAGATCTCTCCCCTCTGCACACCAGATCTCCCCCCTCTGCACACCAGATCTCTCCCCTCTGCACACCAGATCTCTCCCCCCTCTGCACACCAGATCTCTCCCCCCTCTGCACAACCGATCTCTCCCCTCTGCACACCAGATCTCCCCTCTGCACAACCGATCTCTCCCCTCTGCACAACCGATCTCTCCCCTCTGCACAACCGATCTCTCCCCTCTGCACACCAGATCTCTCCCCTCTGCACACCAGATCTCCCCCCTCTGCACACCAGATCTCTCCCCCCTCTGCACAACCGATCTCTCCCCTCTGCACACCAGATCTCCCCTCTGCACAACCGATCTCTCCCCTCTGCACAACCGATCTCTCCCCTCTGCACAACCGATCTCTCCCCTCTGCACACCAGATCTCTCCCCTCTCTGCACACCAGATCTCCCCCCCTGCACACCAGATCTCCCCCCCTGCACACCAGATCTCCCCCCTCTGCACACCAGATCTCCTCCCCCCCTGCACACCAGATCTCCTCCCCCCCTGCACACCAGATCTCCTCCCCCCCTGCACACCAGATCTCCTACCCCCCTGCACACCAGATCTCCTACCCCCCTGCACACCAGATCTCCTACCCCCCTGCACACCAGATCTCCTACCCCCCTGCACACCAGATCTCCTACCCCCCTGCACACCAGATCTCCTACCCCCCTGCACACCAGATCTCCTACCCCCCTGCACACCAGATCTCCTACCCCCCTGCACACCAGATCTCCTCCCCCTCTGCACTCCAGATCTCTTCCCCCTCTGCACTCCAGATCTCTTCCCCCTCTGCACTCCAGATCTCTTCCCCCTCTGCACTCCAGATCTCTTCCCCCTCTGCACTCCAGATCTCTTCCCCCTCTGCACGCCAGATCTCTTCCCCCTCTGCACGCCAGATCTCTTCCCCCTCTGCACGCCAGATCTCTTCCCCCTCTGCACGCCAGATCTCTTCCCCCTCTGCACGCCAGATCTCTTCCCCCTCTGCACGCCAGATCTCTTCCCCCTCTGCACGCCAGATCTCTTCCCCCTCTGCACGCCAGATCTCTTCCCCCTCTGCACGCCAGATCTCTTCCCCCTCTGCACGCCAGATCTCTTCCCCCTCTGCACGCCAGATCTCTTCCCCCTCTGCACGCCAGATCTCTTCCCCCTCTGCACGCCAGATCTCTTCCCCCTCTACGGAAATACAGACTTCTGGGTGTACGGTGCTTGGGTGCCCAAGCTGCTCCGTCATCCCCCATAGGACAGAATATGCTGTAGGTGGGAGCACCGCGGCTGGTGTGTATGAGCCCCAACTCCCATAATCTGCAGGGATCAGGGGAGCCCCCTGTGGTGAGCGCAGAGATTAGCAGAATCCCCATGATGCACGTGGGAATTTGAGTGCTGGGGATCAGCAGACACCCCCATGATGAGAACGGTAATCAGCGAACCTCCTTTTAATAAGTACGATGGGGTGGGATCAGGGGAAGCCTCTATGGTGAGGGGACGTCCCCATGATGAGCGCTGGGATCAGCAGAACCCACACGATGAGCATGGGCACCACCGCAACTGCCAATTGTGAGTGCAGAGATCACCAGAACCCCCATGGTGTGCACAGGGGATCACCGCATGAGCGTCGTGTTCAGCGGACACCTGTGAGATGGGCGCAGTGGTCATTGGAACCCCCCGTATTACGTGCAGGGATAACCTGCACCCCATGATAAGCATTGGGGATCACAACTGCCCACGGTGAGCATGGGAATCACTGGAACCCCTATGGTGAGTGTAGGGATCACCAGACCCTCTATAATGAGCGCTGGAGATCTGTGGAACCCCTATAATAAGTGTAGGGATCATCAGACCCTCTATAATGAGCGCTGGAGAACAGCGGAACCCCTATAATGAGTGTAGGGATCCGCAGACCCTCTATAATGAGCGCTGGAGAACAGCGGAACCCCTATAATGAGTGTAGGGATCCCCAGACCCTCTATAATGAGCGCTGGAGAACAGCGGAACCCCTATAATGAGTGTAGGGATCCCCAGACCCTCTATGATGAGCGCTGGAGATAAGCGGAACCTCTATAATGAGTGTAGGGATCATCAGACCCTCTATAATGAGTGCTGGAGATCTGTGGAACCCCTATAATGAGTGTAGGGATCCACAGACCCTCTATGATGAGCGCTGGAGATCAGCAGAACCCCTATGATGAGTGTAGGGATCATCAGACCCTCTATAATGAGTGCTGGAGATCTGTGGAACACCTCAACTGCCAATGATGAGCACATGGATCACTGAAAACTCCCATGATGAGTGTAGGGATAACCTGAGACCCCAAGATGAGCACAGCAAAAACCGGGACCCCCTGAGAAGCCTGCCGTGGCCCTCACTGATTGGTTGGACGTATAGAACATGTGTAATCTGACTGCCCTCCCAGTGCGTGTGCTGATAATCAGCACATTGATTATCAGCACAGCCCCCATCTTTTCCCATAAACTGCCAATCAGTGCCCCATTATAACCCTCTGTCAGTGCCCAATAAAGTGCCAATCAGTGCCCAGCATTAACTGTCAGTATGTTCCCAATCAGTGCCGCCTGTCAGTGCCTATTAATGCTGCATATCAGTGCCCATCAGTGAAGGAGAAAACCAAATTTTATAACGGAAACAAAGAAAACATATTTTTTTTCAAAAATGTCGCTCTTCTTCTTTTTTTTTTTTTTGTATGTTTAGCAAAAAATAAAAACCGCAGAGGTGATCAAATACCACCGAAAGAAATCCATTTGTGTGAAGAAAATGATAAAAATGTAGTTTGGGTCCGGTGTAGCACGACCGCGCAATTGTCATTTAAAGTGCTACAGCGCTGAAAGCTCAGAACTGTCCTGGGCAGGAAGGGGCGAAAGTGCCTGGTATTGAAGTGGTTAAATCATTGTGTTGTGTTTTTTTTTTTTTTTTTTTTTTTTAATCCACCTTGAAGGACACTTACCTGTCCAGGGATCCAGTGATATCGGCACCCCGAGCCGATTCTTCAATCCGCTTTGGGGGTGCAGTTCTGGCATCTTAACTGGCAGTGAAGCCTTGCAGTGGTTTCCCACGGCGCATGCATGAGCCGTGCTTTGTGATTGTTATTTTACAGGGTTTAATTAGTGCCAACAGTTTGCGCAGCGTTTTACAACATGAGGACAGACCGTACATTTGCGATACAGGAGGGATCCAAGGACCCTGATTGGCCGTGCAGTCTCTTGGAACAGTGATGGCAAACCTTGGCACCCCAGATGTTTTGGAACTACATTTCCCATGATGCTCAAGTACATTGCAGAGTGGGTGAGCATCATGGGATATGTAGTTTCAAAACATCTTGGGTGCCAAGGTTCTCCATCACTGTCTCAGAACGGGGGGGGGGGGGGCAGTCTCCAGCTCTGATTGCTGTGGTGGGTACCTATGAAAACCAGAGATGGGGGGATGCAAAAAAACGGAACTTCCTGTTTTGGGTGAAGTTCCGCTTTGAGAAAAAAAAACAGTTCCCTACGCTTTAAAAACACTAGGCACTTCCATCAAGAACCAACACTTCCTGTTTTGCGTTTTTACTAGGGTTGTCCCGAAACTAGTATCGGTAGCGATACTGAGCATTTGCGCAAGTACTTGTACTCGCGCAAATGCTCCCGATGCCTGACCCGATACTTTTTTTTTTTTTCCCCCGAGAGCTGGTGGAGAGGGGTGGAGTGTGGGTGGAAAGGGGGCGGAGAGCGGAGCAGAGCAGTCCTCGTATGGAGGAGAGGAGAGCTGCTGTCGCTGCTGCCTAGTCCCCTAAGACAAAGCCAAGTCGTCCCCCGTCCCCCCCCCCCGCCACTGCCGACATCTAGTTAATTTGCGCTGGGGGAACATAACAGCTTTCATTTGAATAGCTGTGTGTTCTCCGCCGCGCCTCATGTATAAACACTCCCCCTTGCCCAGAAACTTTGATAGACAGGTCACCCGTCCCAGGATTGGACGGGTGATCTGTCTATCAAAGTGCCCGGGCAAGGGGGAGTGTCTATACATGACGAGGCGCGGCGGGGAACACACAGCTATTCAAATGAAAGCTGTTATGTTCCCCCAGCGCTGATCAACTAGATGTCGGCAGCGGCGGGTGGGGACTTGGCTTTCTCTTAGGGGACACATGGCTTAATTTAGGGACATGGCTGCATTTGGGGACACAAGGCTGCATTTGGGGACACAAGGCTGCATTTGGGGACACAAGGCTGCATTTGTAAATTCCAAAAGCCAATGTAAAGGAATAGTTAGTGGTAAAAAAGCACTTGTGGGTTTAGCCAATCTTGTTTTTTGTACAATTCTCCTTTTAAGGGGGTGTGGCAAGGGGTGTGTCCTATTTTTTGTTTGCACTGGCTCATGGCACTAGCAGAAGGCACATATTGGCACTAGCAGGTTGCACTGGATGGCACTGAAAGATGGCACTAGCAGGTGGCACTAGCAGGTGGCACTAACAGGTGACACTGGCAAGTGGCACTAGTTGGCACTGACTGGCAGGTGGCACTGGGTGGCTATAGTTATCACTTGTTGGCATTGGCAGGTGGCACTGATGGCTTTAGTTGGCACTGGATGGTGGCACTGGCAGGTGGCATTGGCAGATGGCACTGGATGCAAGGTGGCACTAATTGTCACTGGTATTGCCACTGGCAGATAGCACTGGATGGCAAGTTTCACTTATTGGCACTGGTGCAAAAAAAATGGTGTCACCCCCCCTCAGTACAGACAGACCCCCTCTCCCTCCAGTATAGACACCCCCCCCCCCCCCCGCGCTACAGACACCAGAGAGCGGTGTGTGTCCCACGAGCACAGGCCCCTCCTCCTCTGTGGGCATAAACAGAGAGGAGGGCCGCCGCGGTCACAGCATCAGGAAAGGCCACGGCTTCGGCCTAGCTCCGGATCCATGGCACCGCTAGCAGACATGTAAAATATCGGCCTAATTTGGATAAAAATCGGCCGATTTCTCCAAAAACGGCCAAATATCTGCCGATATATCGGCCGACCTCTAATCCTGATCGACGCTTATGTGGAGGGAAAAGTGCATTGGGTGATCGTTGGGAGAAATTTGGCTTGTTCGCTGGTTTATAATTTGCCCAGCATGGCTATCTGGTGAGTCTGAGAGAGCGCTGAAGGATTCACGCTGTGGTGGGGCACTTTGGTGATCTTCTTTAACCACTTCAATACCGGGCACTTACACCCTCCTTTTGGCCCAAACCAATTTTCAGCTTTCAGCGCCGTCGCAATTTAAATGTCAATTGTGCGGTCATGCTACACTGTATCCAAAGAAATTTTTTATCACTTTGCTCCCACAGATAGAGCTTTCTTTTGGTGGTATTTAATCACCTCTGCAATTTTTTATATATTTTTTTCCCCCCGCAACAAATAAAAATTAGACCGAAAATTTAATTTTTTTTAAATTTCTTTGTTTCTGTTAATTTTTTTGTGAATAAGTAAGTTTTCTTCAACGATGGGCCCTGATAAGGCAGCACTGATGGGTACTTATGGGTGGCACGGTTGGGCACTGATGGGTGGCATTGCTGGGCATCACTGGTCTGATCCATAATGGTGCCAGTCAGTGCCCATTTGTGGGCACTGATTGTCATATATTGGGCATATGTGGATGGCCATGGGGACGTACGCGGGGGGGCTGCGCTGATAAACAATCGGCGCAGACTAGAGCTGCACGATTCTGGGGGGGGAAAAAGAGAACCGCGATTCTTTTGCTTAGAATGCAGATCACGATTCTCAAAAAAATGGCTGGCAGCTGGCATCGGATCAATGCTGGTGCGCGCTCACATCGGTGTTTCCCGGCCGAGAAATGTGGTAGCGCCCACGACCAGGCATCCTCTCTGCTGACTGACGTTAGTTCTGGCTGCTGACGTCAGTTCCGAGATCGGTGCTATTTGCGTTCCGCGGCTTCTCCTCCGGGCCAGGCTACATCCTGGAAAATCAAGCTAATCCAGGTTGGAGATCGGGGGGGGGGGGGGGGTAAATCGAGGTTGTGATTAATATACGATTAATCATGCAGCTCTAGCGCAGACACCCCCTGTCAGGAGAGCCACCGGTCGGCTCTCCTCTACTTGCATCTGTCAGTTGTGAGTGAGGAAAAGCCGATCAAAGGCTCTTCCTGTTTACATCGTGATTGAACACGGCTGATCACGTGTTAAAGAGCCTCCATCAGGGGGCTGCGGTGTTGTACAGGGGGCTGGGGTGTATTATGCAAGGGGTCCTTGTACTATGCCAGAGGACTGTGTAAAGTTTTTTTCCTGAATTTCCCTCTTAGTTAAGATGCGTGCTATACGCCGATAAATACGGTAATCGGTAATTGGAGCAGCAGCTGTACATTAGACCATTTACCATTAGCACACATATCTGTGGCGCTGTTAAGCCTCGTACACACAATCGGATTTTCCGACGGGAATTGTGTGATGACAGGCTGTTGGAGGAAAATCCAACCGTTTGCACGCTCCATCGGTCATTTTCGCATTTTTCGCACATAAATGTTGGATGGCAGGCTTTAAAACAACGGTCTGTTGGATTTTCTGATCGTGTGTACAAACATGCATGCTCGGAATCAATGCTCACCATAACACAACGTTGACAGAAGGTACCCAAAGGGTGGTGCTAAAGAGCTGAAAAACCATGTAGTTTTGGTGTTTTTTTTTGGCAGACAATTGTGTGCCGTTTGTATGCAAGACAAATTCCTGGCCAACGCCCTTCAGACAAAAGTCCTACACTTTGTCCGCTGAAAATCCGATCGTGTGCACCAGGCTTAACTTTGACATATTGCAAGCAAAAACACTGATTATATTTTTTTGCTATAATATCCCCAATAAAAAAAAAAAAAAAATTCTTCATCAGTGTATATCAGGGGTGCCCAACCTTTTGAAGAGTGAGGGCCACTTAAAGTGGAGGTTTACCCTCAAAAAAAATTCTGACATCACATGGAGTCGAGCCATCCTACCGACAGAATGCCAGTGTTTTTTTATTGTTTCTCAGCACATACCTCGTTATCACAATTTTGACCCGCCCCCCCGGCAATCCCGCGGGACTGGGCGTCCCAAGCACTGCCTGTGATTGACAGGCTTCCGAACGGCGCATACTGCGCGTCACAGGTTGCCGAAAAAACCAGAACGTCGGTGCGGCTCTATACGGTGCCTGCGCATCGACGTTCGGCAACCTGTGACGCGCAGTATGCGCCGTTCGGAAGCCTGTCAATCACAGGCAGTGCTTGGGACGCCCAGTCCCGCGGGATTGCCGGGGGGGTGAAAATCGTGATAACGAGGTATGTGCTGAGAAAAAAAAACAAAACCACCGCCATTCTGTCGGTAGGATTGCAACTTGGTAACCAGCCACAATGAGCAGAGCGGGCTGATGACAGGTCACGGCTACTCTATAGGCCCTCTGATCCGCCCTGATGGAAGGGGACGAATTCCCTTTTGTTTTCCAATTGGAGGTAGGTGGGTGTAAACGGACATCTGACTCTATAGAGGTGAATTGAGGGTCCCATTTGGTCGGGCTGGTCATGTGAAAAGGGCCTAAGACTGCTTTCACACTGATGTGCTGCGGTTTGCCCACACTGCGGGTGCAGCTGTGTCTATCCTGAGGGTTAGCTGAACTTTGCCATAGACTCCTCCTGTGGCAAAAGCCAGTGCTGTAGAGGAAGCATTGGCTTATGGGGCTCTTCTCCGCAGCCACTTTCTTCCTCTATCACCAGCTTCATTTACACCACTGATACCACAGGCATGGCGGGTCGGCAACATGTGATCTGGGCTTGCCAACCCGCCATTCTAGAGCAGGAGGTCGCGGGCCACATTAGAGGGCCTCACGGGCGACATGTGGCCCCCGGTTGGCCACCCCAGAGAGAGAGAGTATATATCGTATATTGGTTTTCACAAAAGTTATAACGTCTACAAACTATGGGAAAGATTTATGCCATTTTCTTTTTTTACTAGTAATAGCGGTGATCTGCCATCTTTAGTGGTATTGGGATGGACAGATCGGACACTTTTGACACATTTTTAGACCATTGACATCTATACAGTGATCAGTGCTATAAAAATGCACTGATTACTGTATAAATGACACTGGTGGAGAAGGTGTTAACACTAGGGGACGGTCAAGGAGTTAAACATGTGTTCCCTCAGTGTTCTAACTGTATAAGCTTAGGACTGAGTAGGAGAGGAGACCTTTTTGCTGTTCCTACATAGTAGGAACAAACGACATGTCTCCTCTCCCCTGACAGCAGTGGGATTTGTGTGTTTACACACACAAATCCCTGTGCTGGTGCTCATGCACGCGATGTGCAGCACGCGCCCACCCCTCTGGCGGCTCCTAAAGGAACCACGTACATGTATGGTGTTTCGTGCAGGGGAGCCATTCTGCCCCCTTATATGTACGCGAGACGGTTGGGAACCAGTTGATGTGACCTATAAACTGTACAACTCAATTGAACAACAAACTGAAATCTTTTAGGCCCCTTTCACACGGGCGGATCCATTTTCAGACATCCTCTTGCTCAGCAGGGATAGCCCCGTTGATCCCCCACTGAGCCGGTAGATGACAAGTCAGTCTCTGGACACTATGCAAAATATGACCTGTCTACACCGGTTGGCTCCCGCTGCTGTCAATAAAATCAATGATGTGGCGGCGCCAAGTGATACAGTGAGCGGCTATGGCCGCCGGCTGTATCACGGGAGCGCGCCCGCAAGATAACCCCCGTGGGAGAGAGCTCCCATGAAGGGGGTTAGCTCTTGCGGGCAGGAGCCGAGACAGCTGCCGAGGGACCCCAGAAGACCAGGATTGGGGCCAAGTGATACAGTGAGCGGCTATGGCCGCCGGCTGTATCATGGGAGCGCGCCCACAAGATAACCCCCATGGGAGAGCGCTCGTGGAATGCCGACAAACTTTTACCCTTTAAAATCTTCATAGGCGATGTTTAAAAAATTCTACAGGTTGCATGTTTTGAGTTACAGAGGAGTTCTAGAGCTAGAATTATTGCTCTCGCTCTACCAATCGCGGCGATATCTCACATGTGTGGTTTGAACACCGTTTACATATGCGGGCGCTGCTCATGTATGTGTTCGCTTCTGTGCGCAAGCTCGTCGGGACGGGGTGCGTTTTCTGGCTCCTAACTTTTTTAGCTGGCTCCTAGATTCCAAGCAAATTTGTCAAACCCTGGGCTAAGCTAGTGTTCTTGCCTTCACGGGCCAGCCTATAGAACCCCTTTAGTAAACTTTTACACCCGTGCCACCAGCACAAGGGGGAACGGCACTGGGATGTAAACGGTTCCATGCCGTCGGCACTGATGCTCCGTACATTTGCACCTTAAAGCGGAGCTCCACCCTATTTTACAACATTAGATCATTCAATGTAAAACGGCTCCCTTACATATATTCGGCATGTATTTTTTTTGTATTTTAAAAACTCACTGCCGTTGTGAGTTTATTTCCCCCGCCGCGGCGGCAGCAGCCTTGCCGCGTCATCCAGCGCTGCTATGCCTCCTGAGAGATGTTTGTCATCAATCCCAGGAGGCTGGGCTGTAGTATTGCAGAAAAACATCTCATGACGCCCCCCACGTCATGCTCCGATCTATCTCCGCCTCTGCCCGCCCCCTCGAGCTCCATAGATAGAATGCACACATTCGAGGTGGGCGGGGCTGTGAAGACGTTTACCATCTCTCCGCCTCCGGGCAGGCGGAGAGATGGTAAATGTCTTCACAGCCCTGCCCACACCACTAGCACACCTCGAATGTGTGCATTCTATCTATGGAGCTCGAGGGGGTGGGCAGAGGCGGAGATAGAGCGGAGCATGACGTGGGGGACGGGCCCCGTGCTATAGCAAGTCCTATTACAAATTGTTCTGCATCCACTGCCTGTCACATGCAGCCACTGTGGCATCAAACACATCTACTGTGGCATCAAACGCAGCCACTGTGCCAAACGCTGCTTCGCTGTGCCCGTCAAACGCAAACACTGTGCCCGTCAAACGCAGCCACTGTGCCATCAAACACATCTACTGTGCCTGTCACATGCAGCCACTGTGCCATCAAACACATCTACTGTGCCTGTCACATGCAGCCACTGTGCCATCAAACACATCTACTGTGCCTGTCACATGCAGCCACTGTGCCATCAAACGCAGCCACTGTGCCAAACGCTGCTTCACTGTGTCCGTCAAACGCAAACACTGCGCCCGTCAAACGCAGCCACTGTGCCCATCAAACGCAGTCATCTGCCAGTGCCAACCAGTACCACCTGCCATTCAATGCGATGGGCTGGGGGCGGTGTGCCGGGGCCGGTGCAGTGTGCCGGTGCTGTGTCGGTGCGGTGTGCTGTGCTGTGTCTGTGCCGAAGCTTTGTGCTGTGTCCGTGCCGAAGTGGTGGCAATGTGCTGTGCTGGGGGAATGAGGAAGCAGGAGGAAGTCAGCACAGCACAGGGATGGTGGGAACCCCTCATAATGAGCACAGCAGGAGTACAAACCCAGAAATTCAGAACAGAGATGGTGGGAACCCTTCATGAGGGGTTCCCACCATCCCTGTGCTGTGCCGACTACCTGGGGCTGTACTTCTGCTGTGCGCATTATGAGGAGTTCCCACCATCCATGTGCTCATTATAAAGGGTTCCCACCATCCCTGTGCTGAATTCCTGGGTTTGTACTTCTGCTGTGCTCATTATGAGGGGTTTCCACCATCCCTACAGCCCCAGGAAGTCGGCACAGGGATGGTGGGAACCCCTCATAATGAGCACAGCACAGGGATGGTGGGAACCCCTCATAATGAGCACAGCAGATACTATTAGTCCTCTTTAAGCGTCCAGATTTTTAAATTCATCATGACAAATGTTGGTAATTGTTATGAAAAGTGAACGAATCTAACGAAAATTCGTACGAATCCGAATTGAGTTTCGGCCACAAAATATGAAATAATGGCTAATGCGAAACGGAACTAAACAAAATGAATTTATTGACGGTGCACATGTCTAGTATATGCATGTGCACACACACACTCTCTCTCTCTCTCTCTCTCTCTCTTGTTATGTAGATATATCTGCACAGGCACAAATTATTTAGTATATTTACTGGTTCCTGGAAGGAGGAGAGGTTTGCATAGATAAGGGGCGGCAACTTCCTCTGACACTCCCGTTGCCATTGAAACCTGATCTGAAACCTATTACACTGCTTGTGCAGCACTGAGCATGTGCGAGATCTGCAAGGCTGAAATCCAGGAAGTCATACAGTCTGGCTTCATGATGCCCACACTTAAGATGGCCCCAGTCAATTTCTATTTTATAAAGTATCTAAATGCTGTAACAACCTAACAAAACGGACCTTAGTTTACAGACTAACTTTACTAGAATACATTAAGCTTGTGTATTACAGGGGTATTTATATTTAAAAAGTGAAATTGTGGCCGGAACTCCGCTTTAACTCCGCCTGGACAGACGAGTGTAATTCTAGCTCCATTTTAATGCAACACCTACAATGCAAGTGTTCAGTTGTCATTTAAAAAATAAATGTTATTGTTTCCCGCACTACTTTATACTCCTTGTTTTGCTTTTTATTCAATGCAGCCATGGACGAATCGGACGTGAGCGATCTGGAGAACATGGTGGTGGAGGAGTTGGGCATCTCTATGAGGGAGCTTCAGGAGTTTATAGACAAAGAGGTGGAGAAGAATGAGTTTGTGAAGCAGCGGAAGCAGCAGTTGTTGGAGCTGGAGGAAATGGTGAAGCAGAAGGAGGATGAGGTGGCTCACGTGGACAGCTTGTGTGACAATGCTTCAAGGTAACGGAACTAACCATTGATTGGTGTTTATTACAAGTACTTGTATAACGCCATCATTTTATGCTGCAATTTACATATTCAGTCTTTGTCCTTCCAACCTAAGGTCCCTGAATTCATACACACATACTAGGGCCAATTTAACCACTTAACCCCCGGACCATATTGCTGCCCAAAGACCAGAGCACTTTTTGCGATTCGGCACTGCGTCGTTTTAACTGACAATTGCGCGGTCATGCGACGTGGCTCCCAAACAAAATTGGCGTCCTTTTTTTCCCACAAATAGAACTTTCTTTTGGTGGTATTTGATCACCTCTGCGGTTTTTATTTTTTGCGCTATAAACAAAAATAGAGCTACAATTTTGAAAAAAAATGAATATTTTTTACTTTTTGCTATAATAAATATCCCCCAAAAATATATATAAAAAAAACATTTTCTTCCTCAGTTTAGGACGATACGTATTCTTCTACCTATTTTTCGTTAAAAAAAAATCGCAATAAGCATTTATTGATTGGTTTGCACAAAAGTTATAGCGTTTACAAAATAGGGGATATTTTTATGGCATTTTTATTAATATATTTTTTTTACTAGTAATGGCGGCGATCAGCGATTTTATTTATTTTTTTATTTTTTATTTTTCTCGGTACTGCGACATTATGGCGGACACTTCGGACACTTTTGACACATTTTTGGGGCCATTGGCATTTTTAGAGCGATCAGTGCTATAAAAATGCATTGGATTACTATAAAAATGCCACTGGCAGTGAAGGGGTTAACACTAGGGGGCGGGGAAGGGGTTAAGTATGTCCCTGGGGCTGTCTTACTGTGGGGGGGGGGGGTGGCCTCACTAGGGCAAACACTGATCTTCTGTTCATACATTGTATGAACAGAGGATCAGCATTTCCCCCCCTGACAGAACCGGGAGCTGTGTGTTTACACACACAGCTCCCGGTCCCCGCTCTGTAACGAGCAATCGCGGGTGCCCGGCGGCGATCGCGCCCGCCGGGCACGCGCACGGGAGTCACGGACCCCCTAGTGGCCGCAAAGAGAGCCGACGTAGTATGACTGGCTCTCGCCCAGGAGAGCCGACCTGCCGCCATAGAATGACGGCGGCTGGTCGGCAAGTAGTTAAGTGAGGGGCTAATTTTTTGCATCCAATCAGAGATGTACCGTATATACTCGAGTATAAGCTGAGTTTTTTAGCACATTTTTTATGCTGAAAAATCCCCCTCTCTGGCTTATGCTTGAGTCAGCGCTGTGTTAACTAGTCGGCAGCCGTTGCTGGGTGTACTGCGCATGTGCAAGCCCGTCCACGAGAACACCTTTCTTGCTGTGTGTGTGTGTGTGTGATGAGGGGTTCTCGTTCGGTGAACGAAGGACGTGCTTGCGCATGCGCAATACACCCGGCAACGGCCGGCCGTCTACTGTAAACACATCGGGAGAGGGCAGTAAAACGTGGAACAATATGGAACAAGGTACGTAGGGCTGCAGATGGGCACAGTGAGAGGGGCTGCAGATGGGCACAGTGAGAGGGGCTGCAGATGGGCACAGCGAGGGTGTAAATGAGCACAGCGAGGCTGCAAAACTTGGGCGCATTGGCTTATACTCGAGTATATATGGTATCTATTTACAATACTATGCATTACAGTAGACATGCACTGCCGAAAAATTTGTTCGTGGGTTTTTTTTTTTTTTTTTTTTTGGGGGGGGGGGGGGGTTATTCGTTGTGATCACAATTCAAAAATTTGAAAGAATAACGAGCTAATAACTATTTTTAATTTATAGGTATTGAAGTTTCCTTTCAAATTTGGCTGTTAGACATCATGTACACGGTTGCTGGTAAGGCCCCTTTCGCACTACTGCGACTTCAAAGTAGCGCAATTTTGGCGCAATTCGGGGAATGCCTCTGTGTAAGTGGCATTAAATCGGACAAAAGTAGTGCAGGGACTACTTTGAAGTCGCACTAATATGAATGGTTGTCATTGGAAATCATGGAAGTCGTATAAGTGTGAAAGGGGCCTAAACGGACGTTTAGGAGCAGTTGGCCATTTTGTTTAACTGCCCCTGAACTCTCCTCTGTTATCTCATCAGTACATGTACACAGGGTAGTCTATGGTTTCTAGGCAGTTGAGTTTAGAGGCTTTTTCTGGACCTCCAAAAAATGCGCTCGGAAGCTGTGTTTAGAGGCATTTCAAGCGCCAAACACGGTAACTTGCGTTTAGCAGCGTTTTGTTTACAGATGTTTTTTTATTTTAACAGCAAAACAAAAAAAACGCTGCATGTAAACGCAGCTAAATGGCCGTTTTTATACACTGGTTTCTAGCCGTCAGGTTAACTCGTTCAGGAGAGGTTTAACAACAATGTTGGCGGGCGGAGTGGGGCCCCCCCATGTTTGGCGTCGGCGGGCGGAGTGGGGCCCCCCCATGTTTGGCGTCGGCGGGCGGAGTGGGGCCCCCCCATGTTTGGCGTCGGCGGGCGGAGTGGGGCCCCCCCATGTTTGGCGTCGGCGGGCGGAGTGGGGCCCCCCCATGTTTGGCGTCGGCGGGCGGAGTGGGGCCCCCCCATGTTTGGCGTCGGCGGGCGGAGTGGGCCCCCCCCCCATGTTTGGCGTTGGCGGTTCGGAATAGTGGCTTGTATCGGTGGAAAGAAAAGTGCCCCCAAGGGCCTGATAAAGGCAAGCAAAAGGCCACAATGATGCCCAAACTAACTAGTTAAAGTGACCATAAAGGTGGAGCTCGGCTTTAAAATAGGTTGAAGATCATAGGATTAAAAAAGTTGCAGCAATAAAATGAAAAAACAAAAATGCCTTCATCTATAAGCCGCCCCTCTCCTAACACATGCCCCATGGGTGTTACTAAGAATTTACTAAGGCGAGGGCTTCAGCCACTTCTGTAAGTATAAAGAATTTCTCTCTTTCCTGAATCTGTATTTTGGTTGGTCATGTCACAGCATTATCACCCAATTTTGTTTCACTTGCACAGCGATGGCTTCACTGTTTTTTGGGGAGCAGCTTTTTACACACAGGTTATTAGTAAAGAATTTATTGTTTGGCGCAAGGTTTTTTTCTCGCAATATCACAACATAGTAGCTGAGCTCCTATTTTGGAAAGTTATGTTTTGAGATCCATCATAAGGATCAGTTCACTGATCCCGGATAATGGTTAGACGGGAAGAAGGTACCATTTACTATTCTGCCTATTGCAGGGCTCTTGAGGACTGTGAGATGTTGGTGAAAACGCTATACAGCGAGATGGGCATCACCTACAAGGAGACCAGCTCAGAGGACGATGAATCTTCCAAACCTGTGGAAGTCATTGAAATTCCAGATGAGGATGAGGAAGATGACGATGTCATGAGTGTGGGATCAGGTGGGTGACCATGTGTGTTTTTGTTTTTTTAGGTATTTTTCTTCTGTACCTGTAGGTATGGAAGTGTTCAAGGGGTTGTAAAGGTAAAAGTTTTTTCAACTTGTTGCATTCTATGCATTAAAGTGAAAAAACATCTGTGGATTAGCGCCCCCCGTTTACTTACCTGACCCCTCGAAAGTCCCGTGAACACGCAGGCTTCTCGGCTCATTCATTGGTTGATTGAAAGCAGCGCAGCCATTGGCTCGCGCTGCTGTCAATCACATCCAATGACGCGGGGGGCGGGGCCGAGTGATACATTAAAGCGGAGGTTCACCCATAGAGAACACATTTTCCCCTTAGATGCATGCTCGTTTTGTCTAGGGGAATCTGCTATTTGTTTTAAATTATGAGCCGTACTTACCGTTTACGAGATGCATCTTCTCCGTCGCTTCCGGGTATGGGCTGCGGGACTGGGCGTTCCTTCTTGATTGAGAGGCTTCCGACGGTCGCATCCATCGCGTCACGATTTTCCGAAAGAAGCCGAACGTCCAGGCGCAGTATAGAGCCGCACCGACGTTCGGCTTCTTTCGGCTACTAGTGACGCGATGGATGCGACCGTCGGAAGCCTCTCAGAAGACTGTCAATCAAGAAGGAACGCCCGCTCCTGAAGACCCATACCCGGAAGCGACGGAAGAAGATGCATCTCGAAAACGGGTAAGTACGGATCATATTTTAAAACAAATAGCCGATTCCCCTAGACAAAACGAGCACCCAGCTATGGGTGAACTCCCGCTTTAAGCGGCTATAGCCGCCGGCTCTATCACAGGAGCGCGCCCGCAAGAACTCCCCACCATGCGAGCTCGCATGAAGGTGGTCAGTACTTGCGGGGAGGACCAGAGACAGCCGCCGAGGGACCCCCAGAAGACGAGGATCGGGGCCACTCTGTGCAAAACGAGCTGCACAGTGGAGGTAAGTATAACATGTTTTGTTTTATATATTTTATTTATTTTTTAGTGTTCCTTTTTAAGCCTCGTACACACTGCTGGTTTTCCCGACGGGAAAACTGCGAGGAGAGCTTTTGGCTGGGGATCCCGGCCGTGTGTATGCTCTTCTTCCTTCCTTCTTTCTTTCTTCTTCCGTCGGGGGTTACCGGCTGACTTTTTCCCTGTTGTTTTTGGCAGTCTTTCCGACCAAAGCTCTCATCAGATTTTTTCCCCGACGGGAAAATGGGCCGTGTGTAGGGGCAAAAGTTACCAAGCAGGTTCTCGGCTTTCCCCTCTGGATTTCCGACTGGAACTGTTCCCATCGGAAATCCCGCAAGTGTGTACGGGGCATCACACATCATGAATACTGTACCAAAGTAAATGCCATACAAGTACTTGAGTAAACGCATATATAGTCTAATAAAGTGGTTTGTTTAACCACTTCAATACCGAGCATTTTCACCCCTTCTTGCCCAGGCCAATTTTCAGTGCTGTAACACTTTGAATGACAATTGCACGGCCATGCAACACTGTACCCAAATGTTTAAAAAAAAAAAAAAAAATTCCCCCACAAATTGAGCTTTCTTTTGGTGGTATTTGATCACCTCTGTGTTTTTTTTATTTCTTGCGCTATAAACAAAAGAAGAGCGACAAGTTTGAACAACACAATATTTTTTTACTTTTTGCTATAATATGTAGACATATCGGACACTTTTCACACTCTTTTGGGACCATTCACATTTATACAGCGATTGGTGCTATAAAAATGCACTAATTACTGTATAAATGTCACTGGCAGGAAAGGGGTTAACACTAGGAGGCGATCAAGGGGTTAAATGTGTATCCTCGGGACTGATTCTAACTGTAGGGGGAGGGGACTCGCAAGGGGAGGAGATCGATCGGTGTTCCTCTGTACTGGGAACACACCATCAGTCTCCTCTCACCTGACAGGACGTGGACAGATCCACGGTCCTGCTCTGTTCTCGGGCAATCGTGGGTGCCCGATAACGCGGGTGCCGGAAAGCCGAGGACATATGACGATGGCTGGGATGGGAAGTGGTTAAATGTTCTTAAGAAATTACATTATTGATAACTAGAAAAGATACAATTTCTGGGGAAATTGTGCGGCGTGGTCTTGCCTCCACCAATACTGACATGAAACGGTGCCCCTGGAGATGTAAATGTGATCCAACAGTGTGTCGATCCAGTTCGATCCATTGTCCCATCAAAACTGCACCATCAAAACTGCACCATCCCATTTGCCCCATCAAAAACTGGTTGCTATAAAGGGTTGCTATGGACTGGTTTCACAGCTGTGTGTATGAAGGTTTTTACCTCAGCGTCTCCTAGGAAACCAATGTAAACATATGCATGCAGCATCCAGCTGGAGATCTGCTAACAGGAGTACTAATGAGCTGGGGATCCGCTAAAACGAGGGTACTAATGAGCTGGGGATCTGCTAAAACGAGGGTACTAATGAGCTGGGGATCTGCTGACCGAGGGTACTAATGAGCTGGAGATCTGCTAAACGAGGGTACTAATGAGCTGGGGATCTGCTAAAACGAGGGTACTAATGAGCTGGGGATCTGCTGACCGAGGGTACTAATGAGCTGGGGATCTGCTAAAACGAGGGTACTAATGAGCTGGAGATCTGCTAAAACGAGGGTACTAATGAGCTGGGGCTCTGCTGACCGAGGGTACTAATGAGCTGGGGATCTGCTAAAACGAGGGTACTAATGAGCTGGAGATCTGCTAAACGAGGGTACTAATGAGCTGGGGATCTGCTAAAACGAGGGTACTAATAAGCTGGGGATCTGCTAAAACGAGGGTACTAATGAGCTGGGGATCTGCTAAAACGAGGGTACTAATGAGCTGGGGATCTGCTAAAACGAGGGTACTAATGAGCTGGGGATCTGCTAAAACGAGGGTACTAATGAGCTGGAGATCTGCTAAACGAGGGTACTAATGAGCTGGGGATCTGCTAAAACGAGGGTACTAATAAGCTGGGGATCTGCTAAAACGAGGGTACTAATGAGCTGGGGATCTGCTAAAACGAGGGTACTAATGAGCTGGGGATCTGCTAAAACGAGGGTACTAATGAGCTGGGGATCTGCTAAAACGAGGGTACTAATGAGCTGGGGATCTGCTAAAACGAGGGTACTAATGAGCTGGAGATCTGCTAAAACGAGGGTACTAATGAGCTGGGGATCTGCTGACCGAGAGGGTACTAATGAGCTGAAGATCTGCTAAAATGAAGGGTACTAATGATCTGGGGATCTGCTAAACAAGAGTACGAATGAGCTGGGGATCTGCTAAAACGAGGGTACTAATGAGCTGGGGATCTGCTAAAACGAGGGTACTAATGAGCTGGGGATCTGCTGACCGAGGGTACTAATGAGCTGGGCATCTGCTAAAACGAGGGTACTAATGAGCTGGGGATCTGCTAAAACGAGGGTACTAATGAGCTGGGGATCTGCTGAAACGAGGGTACTAATGAGCTGGGGATCTGTTGAACAGGAGTACTAATGAGCTGGAGATCTGCTGAACAGGAGTACTAATGAGCTGGGGATCTGCTGAACAGGAGTACTAATGAGCTGGGGATCTGCTGAACAGGAGTACTAATGAGCTGGGGATCTGCTGAACAGGAGTACTAATGAGCTGGGGATCTGCTGAACAGGAGTACTAATGAGCTGGGGATCTGCTGAACAGGAGTACTAATGAGCTGGGGATCTGCTGAACAGGAGTACTAATGAGCTGGGGATCTGCTGAACAGGAGTACTAATGAGCTGGGGATCTGCTGAACAGGAGTACTAATGAGCTGGGGATCTGCTGAACAGGAGTACTAATGAGCTGGGGATCTGCTGAACAGGAGTACTAATGAGCTGGGGATCTGCTAAAAACGAGGGTACTAATGAGCTGGTCTTCTTGCAAATGGCTCAATCACCACTCCCCCTTCCCAATTGTATCCTTTCGGTAAGTCTAGCCATACGCTGTAAGATTTTTCTTGCTAAGCCCCACTGAGAAAGCCAAATCAATAGATTCAAACTAAATGGCATGAATGAGGAATGTTCCCTGCTGGGTGTTGTATTCTGCCAGCATCCGCCACCTGCCATTGTCCGAACACTCCAGTGAGCCGAGCAGTCCATGTTCATCTGGGATTTTTTCGCCCGGTTCCTTCTCTCTTCAGATTGAGGTTTGTTGAGCCCAGGTGGTGCCTAAAGGCCACCCCACGGCTCAGATTTCAGAATGATTCAACAGCCGTGAATAGACCCGGGTGATGACAAGAGTTCGTTGTCACTCAAATTTTCTAAAATATTCCTATTATACAGTTTCGGGTAAAAGGATTCCCAGAGAATATTGGATTAAAGTGCTTGCAAAGGTAAAAATTACCGTATTTATCGGCGTATACCGCGCACTATTTTGCCCTGAAAATCGGGGCAAAAGTCGTGACGCGCAGTATGCGCCGGTCGGAGGAACGTCAACTAGGAACGCCCAGTCCAGCAAGAATCATACCCGGAAGCCGAGGGATGAAACGGCGATAACGAGGTATGTACGAAAAAAAAAAAAAAAAAAAAAACCCCAGCATACCCGCAGTGTAATCAGTCTTCTCAATGTATTGTTAGAATTTTTTTTTTAGGGTGAACCTCCACTTTAACCACTTAAGGACCGCCTCCTGCAGATATACGTCGTCAGAATGGCACGGCTGGGCACAAGCGCGTACCTGTACGTCCTCTTTTAGTGCCCAGCCGTGTGTTCCGCGACCCGGTCCGAAGCTCCGTGACCCGATCGCCGCAGGAGTTCCGCGATCGGTCCCCGGAGCTGAAGAACGGAGAGAGCTGTGTGTAAACACTTCACTGTGGCGCTGTCATTGATCGTGTGATCCCTGATATAGGGAAACGCGATCAATGACGTCACTCGTCCAGCCCCGCCCCCCTACAGTTAGAAACACATATGAGGTCACACTTAACCCCTTTAGCGCCCCCTAGTGGTTAACTCCAAAACTGCAATTGTCATTTTCACAGGAACAATGCATTTTTAATGCATTTTTTGCTGTGAAAATGACACTGGTCCCAAAAATGTGTCAAAATTGTCCGATGTGACCGCCATAATGTCGCAGTCATGAAAAAAATCGCTGATTGCCGCCATTAGTAGTAAAAAAAAAAAAAATTATAAAAATGCAACAAAACTATCCCCTATTTTGTAAACGCTATAAATTTTGCGCAAACCAATTGATAAACGCTTATTGCTTTTTTTTTTTTGTTTACCAAAAATAGGTAGAAGAATATGTATCGGCCTAAACTGAGGGGGAAAAAAATGTTTTTATATATTTTTGGGGGATATTTATTATAGCAAAAAGTAAAAAATATTGCATTGGAAAAAAAGGACGTCAATTTTGTTTGGGAGCCACTTCGCACGACCGCGCAATTGTCAGTTAATCCGACGCAGTGCCGAATCGCAAAAACTGTCCAGGTCCTTTACCTGCCTAAAGGTCCGGGTCTTAAGTGGTTAATGCAGGATATGCCACCAGAGAATTTATTTCATAGCCTCATTGAACATGTTAATAGGAAGTAATTTTTTTCTTTTACAGGAGAAGCAGTTATTAGTAAAACTCCCAAAGAGAAACAACTGGTGAGTAACGTCCTCTTCTTTAATCTTGTTTATTGAATTGTTTGTTACTTTTCACTATCTGCCTTTGGTATTTTCCACAGACCAAGCCTCAGACTTTTGTCCGAAGGGCGTTGGCCAAAAACTTGTGTTGCATACAAACAGCACACAATTGTCAGCCAACAAACTCGAACGTAGTTGCGTACTACGTAGTTTTTTGGCACCTGTCACCACATTTTGGCACCTGTCAGGCGGGAGCAGATACCAGTGTAATGCAGGTATTTTGCTCCCACTTCCAGGCATAGATGGTGCAGTCCTCCTTCACTTACCTCATCCTTCGATTTTGCTTTTAAATGTCCTTATTTCTTCTGAGAAATCCTCACTTCCTGTTCTTCTGTCTGTAACTCCACACAGTAATGCAAGGCTTTCTCCCTGGTGTGGAGTGTCGTGCTCGCCCCCTCCCTTGGACTGCAGGAGAGTCGGGATGCCCACTAACACACAGCTCCTTTCTCCATCTGCAACGTAGAGAGCGTCCTGTCTCTCCTGTATTTCAAGGGAGGGGGCGAGCACGACACTCCACACCAGGGAGAAAGCCTCGCATTACTGTGTGGAGTTACAGACAGAAGAACAGGAAGTGAGGATTTCTCAGAAGAAATAAGGACATTTAAAAGCAAAATGGAAGGATGAGGTAAGTAAAGGAGGACTGTAAAGGAAGTTACTTAGGAAAAAAAATTGAACCTTTACAACCCCTTTTAATATAAAAAAAAATGGATAGATATATAAAAAGTAGATGCAGCGCTAATAACATTACAACATTTTCAAGTGAAAAAGAGGATAAAAAGGAAAACCTAAGGCAGAGTCCCAATAGAATTCCAATCTTTAAATGAATGGCTTAAAGCGGTTGTATACCCGCGATGATTTTTTTTATTTAATTTTTTCCACCTGAAAGGCAAAAGTCATAATGAGCTAGTATGCACCGCATACTAGCTCATTATGAAATACTTACCTCGGAACGAGGAGAAGAGTACTTACCTGGTCCACGCCGAGCGCGATGTCATCTTGCGTCGGCGTGTCTTCCAGGTATCGCCGCTCCAGAGCTGTGATTGGCTGGAGTGGCGATGTCGTCACTCCCGCGCATGCGTGCGGGAGACTTTAGTCCGGCAAGGTCCGGCGGCTGCCGGCCCTTTAGCCGAGGCTTCCCGCTGCGCATGCGCTGCTGCAATCAGTGGCGCATTGCGAGGGGAATATCTTCTAAACCGTACAGGTTTAGGAGATATTCTTTATACCTACAGGTAAGCCTTATTATAGGCTTACCTGTAGGTAAAAGTGGTAGTAAAGACTTTATAACCACTTTAAGTAACACCTATCGGTGTGAGGTACAGATGACGACAAACTGCAGAGGAGGAAATGGTGAAAAGATCCTTTGAACAATGTGCATCCTGCTCCACATCCAAGTAAGTAGGTCCTTACCAGCTCTCCATGACCACTAATACAGTAGTCTCACCAAACACAGGGAATTCGGTCTCCCCAGGACCCTTAGCGGCTTAAGCTGCAGTTCCAGACAACACGAACACTCAGAAAATATAAAAAAGAAAAGCTCCCAGAGAGCAGTACTTTATAAAGGTAAATTTTTATAAAATAAGTGGGTTGCACTTACGAGATGTAAAACGTTCATAGGAGATATAGCAATGTGTCTTGTAATGATTGCGGCGTCTCCACGGGCTTCTCTCCACTTCCTGTTTGATTTGCCCATCAGCCTCCTCATGACGTCCCCATCGCAGGCTCCACCCTACGCGTTTCGTCACTATGGGACATCATCTGGGGATTTGCCTTCGCCTTCTTTTGACAGCGGGTGGGGGTTCTTCTCCCCACACCCACTGTCACTTTTTGAAAACGGAGCACAAGTGCAGGCTCTGCCCACAAAAGCCCCATCATTAATTTACAGATTTATGTGAATGAATAAAACTGAAAGGACTGACTTGTCATTTCAATAGGCTGCAGGAATGCTGATGAGTACTCTCATAGCCCACTAACATTTCCCCCGGAGAGGGTACGGGCTGGAAGCCAAAGGACATGTCTGCAGTACCCCACATTGCTCCCGTGATTTACTGATCGTGGGTGCAATGCTCAGCAGAAAAAAAAATCATATATGCGCATTTTTTTTTCTCTCTGCAGAAATATGTGCAGTTTTACTCTTTCTATAAAGATGAACGTATCCTTCCTAACATGCTTGGATCTACATAGATACAAGCCCTGTTCATACCGCAGCATGCTGCCTTCAGGTCTGCTGCAGTGCTTTGTGTAAAAATGCAGATATGCTTTGTTTTTGCGTAACCCACAAAAGTACATCAGAAGTCACTGCTATAGGCTGCAGTGTACGGAAATAAATAAAAAGTCCTTTTGATGTTTCGATAAAGTTTAAAGAAAAAAAGTGAACCAGTACCTTGCTTTGTAGCAAAACAAGCCCCCCCTCCGCCTTAATGCCCATACATAGTGAAGCCCAGCCTGCCCATTAATACCATGCCTAACTAAATCTACCCACAATGCAGCCTTACTGAAAACAACGCCCTCCCTGTGGGGCTGATTCTGTCTCGGTAGTGGTTGGGAAGTCCGAGTTATAGAAGGTGCTTTGCTAATCTACAACTTGCTGCATAAATCATCCTCTGGTAGTCCAGAATGATATTGTCTGTAAAATACTGTACATTCCTCAGAGTGACTTTAGTGATTTATTTTTTCTAAACTATTTAGTTAAAAGACGCTATGACCGCCATGAAGAAATGTCAGAAAGATGTACAGAGTTTGGTGGAAGCCATCCACAAGAAGTCTGGTATGCTATGCAATGTCTTTCTCTCGTCTACATTGATGCTTGTTATGTGCTGGTACTGCTGTTTTAGGGCCAGTTGCATACTGTGTTTCCCCCGAAAATAAGCCCGGGTCTTGCATTAATTTTGGCAACAAAAGACACAGTAGGGCTTATTTTTGGTGTAGGCTTTATCATGTAATGTGTATTTGCAGGTTCCTGTGCCCCGCCCTGCCCCTCCCTGTCCACTCTGCCCTGCCCCTCCCTGTCCGCTCTGCCCCGCCCCTCCGTCTGCTCTGCCCCGCCCCTCCCTGTCTGCTCTGCCCCGCCCCTCCCTGTCTGCTCTGCCCCGCCCCTCTCCCTCCCTCCCTCGCTGCTCTGCCCCTGCTCCTCTCCCTCCCTCGCTGCTCTGCCCCTGCTCCTCTCCCTCCCTCCCTCGCTCCCTCGCTGCTCTGCCCCTGCTCCTCTCCCTCCCTCCCTCCCTCCCTCGCTGCTCTGCCCCTGCTCCTCTCCCTCCCTCGCTGCTCTGCCCCTGCTCCTCTCCCTCCCTCCCTCCCTCGCTGCTCTGCCCCTGCTCCTCTCCCTCCCTCCCTCCCTCGCTGCTCTGCCCCTGCTCCTCTCCCTCCCTCCCTCGCTGCTCTGCCCCTGCTCCTCTCCCTCCCTCCCTCGCTGCTCTGCCCCTGCTCCTCTCCCTCCCTCCCTGCTCTGCCCCTGCTCCTCTCCCTCCCTCCCTCGCTCCCTCGCTGCTCTGCCCCTGCTCCTCTCCCTCCCTCCCTCCCTCCCTCGCTGCTCTGCCCCTGCTCCTCTCCCTCCCTCCCTCCCTCGCTGCTCTGCCCCTGCTCCTCTCCCTCCCTCCCTCCCTCGCTGCTCTGCCCCTGCTCCTCTCCCTCCCTCCCTCGCTGCTCTGCCCCTGCTCCTCTCCCTCCCTCCCTCGCTGCTCTGCCCCTGCTCCTCTCCCTCCCTCCCTCGCTGCTCTGCCCCTGCTCCTCTCCCTCCCTCCCTCCCTCCCTCGCTGCTCTGCCCCTGCTCCTCTCCCTCCCTCCCTCCCTCCCTCGCTGCTCTGCCCCTGCTCCTCTCCCTCCCTCCCTCCCTCCCTCGCTGCTCTGCCCCTGCTCCCCTCCCTCCCTCGCTGCTCTGCCCCTGCTCCTCTCCCTCCCTCCCTCGCTGCTCTGCCCCTGCTCCTCTCCCTCCCTCGCTGCTCTGCCCCTGCTCCTCTTCCTCCCTCCCTCCCTCCCTCGCTGCTCTGCCCCTGCTCCTCTCCCTCCCTCGCTGCTCTGCCCCTGCTCCTCTCCCTCCCTCCCTCCCTCCCTCGCTGCTCTGCCCCTGCTCCTCTCCCTCCCTCCCTGCTCTGCCCCTGCTCCTCTGCCTCCCTCCTCTGCCCCTGCTCCTCTCCCTCCCTCCCTCCCTCCCTCGCTGCTCTGCCCCTGCTCCCCTCCCTCCCTCGCTGCTCTGCCCCTGCTCCTCTCCCTCCCTCCCTCGCTGCTCTGCCCCTGCTCCTCTCCCTCCCTCGCTGCTCTGCCCCTGCTCCTCTTCCTCCCTCCCTCCCTCCCTCCCTCGCTGCTCTGCCCCTGCTCCTCTCCCTCCCTCCCTCCCTCCCTCGCTGCTCTGCCCCTGCTCCTCTCCCTCCCTCCCTCCCTCCCTCGCTGCTCTGCCCCTGCTCCTCTCCCTCCCTCCCTGCTCTGCCCCTGCTCCTCTGCCTCCCTCCTCTGCCCCTGCTCCTCTCCCTCCCTCCCTTCCCTGTCTGCTCTGCTCCTCTCCCTCCCTCCCTCCCCTGTCTGCTCTGCTCCTCTCCCTCCTTTTTTTTTGTTTTTTTTGTTTTTTTACAGTGTTTGTGCATATAATAGAGATGATCACTGTAAAAAGCAATAGTTTTAACTGTCATGAATGACTTTCATTTGTGACTGCTTGCTTTCTATTTTGATTCTGTGATTAGTTGCAGCTAATTACATAGGACGGGGTGCCAGGTACAAATGCGATTGCTGTGGGCCAATCACAGCATCACAATAGTAAGCAAGCTGTCACAAATGAAAGCCATTCATGACCGTTTTGCTAACATGTTATATAATCCCTGTGCTTGGTCATGGTGATCACATGAGTCATAGCAGCTCACATCAACCGAGTACTGAACACTGCGATTCCCTGTGGACACAACTGCACACCCCAGAGGGATGCCAGTGTGCATGTGCTGAGGGACGTAACTGTACATCACTTAGCCTAGCTGTGTTGCTCACAAGCAGTGGCAAATGGTTAAGGGCCCTTTCACACTACCACGACTTCAAAGTCGTGTGATTTTTGCCGCGATTTCAGGGAGTGCCTGTGTAACTGTCATCAGTCGGACCACAGTAGTACAGGGACTTCTTTAAGTCATATCCGTCATATTGCCTTTTGGCGGCCCCTCCCTGTAGGCAATCGCCTGGGACACGTGACAGGTCCCAGGCTATTGCCTGTCCAATCAGGTAGCGCATCCCTGCTCGTGCATGCGCAGTGAGTGCCTGGCCGTGAAGCCGAAAGCTGTCATGGCCGGGTGCCCACAGTTAGAATGGAGGCGCCGGTGGAGAGGGGGGGGGAGAGAGAGCGGAGCTCCGTGCGTCGCGACAGTGGAGCAGGTAAGTGTCGGTTTATTAAAAGCCAGCAGCTGTGCTTTTTGTAGCTGCTGACTTTAATAAACCTCAAAAAAGGCTGGAACTCCCCTTTAATATCATACAGGATTTATATAGCGCCAACAGTTTGCGCAGTGCTTTACAACGTTGTGGCAGACAGAACAGTTACAATATAATTCAATACAGGAGGAATCGGAAGGCCCTGCTCATTGGAGCTTACAAACACCTTAATTGGCTGAGGCTTGACTCGAAGAAGACCTGCCTGAAAGCAGATTGCTGCTCCGCTGTTTTTAAAAACCCATAATGCTTTGGTAATCTTGTATCACTTGGTAGTAAAACAATATACAGTATATATAAAAAAAAAAGCTAAAGAATACTACTAGGTTGATGATGATTTTTTTTTTTTATTAATTTGTTTAGATGGACCCCAAACTCGATCATCTTCTCATCCTTCTTCACCTTCAAGTTCTGTGGGTGGTGCCAACCAAGCCAATGCAGCCAATGACATGAAAAAGGACGGAGACCTTGTTGTGGGTATGAGAATTCTTGGTAAGAAGAGGACCAAAACATGGCACAAAGGGACCTTGATTTCCATTCAGATGGTTGGTAAGTACTTGGGTTGTTGATGGTTTGACTTTCAGGAAAAGGAGCAGCTGATGTTACAGCAGTCAGTGAAAAGTAACTGTATTTGGCCTCTTGTATAATTTCTATTACTTGGTTATTTACCTTGATGTATGCTTAATGCAGCACTTAAAAGTTTTGGACTATTACAAACTTATATGTGTAGAAGATTTTTTATATGTATATATATATATATATATATATATATATATATATATATATATATATATATATATAATGTATATGTATATTCAAAATAACCACAGCAATTAACCACTTAACCCCCGGACCTTTAGGCAGCTAAATGCCCAGGCCAGGTTTTGTGATTCGGCACTGCGTCGCTTTAACAGACAATTGTGCGATGTGGCTCCCAAACAAAATTGGCGTCCTTTTTTTCCCACGAATAGAGCTTTCTTTTGGTGGTATTTGATCACCTCTGCGGTTTTTATTTTTTGCGCTATTAAACAAAAATAGAGCGACAGTTTTGAAAAAAATGCTATATTTTTTACTTTTTTTCAATAATAAATATCCTCAAAAATATATATATATAAAAAAAAAAATTTCCTCAGTTTAGGCCGACACGTATTCTTCTACCTATTTTTGGTAAAAAAAAATCGCAATAAGCGTTTATCGGTTGGTTTGCACAAAATTTATAGCGTTTACATAATAGGGGATAGTTTTATTGCATTTTTATAAAACATTTTTTTTTTTTTTTTTTTTTTTTTTTTACTACTAATGGCGGCGATCAGCGATTTTTTTCGTGACTGCGACATAATGGCGGACACTTCGGACAATTTTGACACATTTTTGGGACCATTGTCATTTTCACAGCAAAAAATGCATTTAAATTGCCTTCTTTGTTGTGAAAATGACAGTTGCAGTTTGGGAGTTAACCACAGGGGGCGCTGAAGGGGTTATGTTTCACCTAGTGTGTGTTTTTCAACTGTAGGGGGGTGTGGCTGTAGGAGTGACGTCATCGATTGTGTCTCCCTATAAAGTGGATGACCCGATCGATGCAGCCGCCACAGTGAAGCACGTGGAAGCCGTGTTTACACGCGGCTCTCCCCGTTCTTCAGTTCCGGGGACTGATCGCGGGACCCCAGCGGCAATCGGGTCCGCGGGTCTTGCAGTCCTGGAGCTTCGGACCGGGGCACGCGCCCGCAACCCACGGCTGGGTAGATGTAAACGACGTGTCGGTACGTCGATCTGCCCAGCCGTGCCATTCTGCCGACGTATATCGTCGTGCGGCGGTCGTTAAGTGGTTAAAAAAAAATTGAAAACAATGAAACAGTGATGTAGCAATCGCAAAACTCAAATTATATATAATTCCATATGCTGTCATATAGAAATTGATAAAGTGTGAATGCAATACAGTAGTCCATAAGTGGATAGTGAGGAACATAAACTCTATAGCAGGAAAGGTGTTCTATGTGCCCTCAGTGGTGAATGGAAAAACAATGAAACCACCACCGGCTGTGTGAAGGCTTACCGGAGTGTAGTGACTCAAATGGGCATAGGCTCAATGAGTCAACATGGCTTGTGGTGTGACCGCCAATGTATGGAACCTTTACGCCTGAAATCCAGATCGGAGTAGAAGATGTTTCATCCGTTCAGGAAATTACTCAGAAAAGCAGTCCTCACAAATGGCCAGCGTGATGGACTGGATCTTCTCAAAATAATGTAACCAGAAAAGAAAATACTCCACATTGAAATGTTAAGAAAATTGGGAACACTCACATTTGGCAAGTAGATCAAGCGCTTGAAATATACAATCTAGGCACCGCAATGACATCGGTAGCCCTTGACTGACGCGTTTCGTCTAAAGAGAAATCAGATGGTCATTTTCTAAACAGATGGGTCACCGTGTCTGGACACAGGGAGCTGTGACTCGGCTCAGTTGCCCCATAGCAAGCTGCTTGCTCTGCGTGCACTGAATAGGAAGGAGGGGCCAGGAGACAAGGGACCAGAGAAGAGGAGGATCCGGGCTGCTTTGTGCAAATTCACTGCACAGAGGAGGGAGGTATAACATGTTTGTAAAGTCTCGTTTTTTTTCCTATAAAAATAACAATCAGTTTAAGCCACTCTAATATGTCAGTCGGCTAAAAATATAGAGCTCCAATGGTTAAAGCGGAGGTCCACACAAAAAGTGAACCTCCGCTCCCCCCCGCCGGTGTTGCATTTGGCACTTTTCAGGGGGTAGGGGGGTGCAGATACCTGTAGAGTACAGGTATTTGCACCCACTTCTGGGCATAGACTCCCATGGGATCTCGCCCCTTCACGTCACCCCCTGCTGTCTTCTGGGAAACGCACTGGTCCCAGCAGACAGCGGGGACCAGTGAGGGCGCACCGCTCGCGCATGCGCAGTAGGGAACCGGGCAGTGAATCTGCAACGCTTCACTTCTGATTCCCTCACCGAGGATAGCGGCGGGGGCAGCCGAGAGATGAGCAACTTTCTCGGCTTCGGCTGCCAACATTGTGGGCACCCTGGACAGGTAAGTGTCCATTTTATTAAAAGTCAGCAGCTGTTGGCTTTTAATTATTTTTATCGTGGGACCTCCGCTTTAATAACCCAGACACCTAGATCTATGGTTGATGGATGGGAGGGGTTGTGTGTTTAGTACATGATTGCTTTTTTAAAGCTGTTTTTCTGTTGGTTTTGTAGGACCAGGTAAAAAATACAAAGTGAAGTTTGACAACAAAGGGAAGAGTCTGCTATCTGGCAACCATATTGCGTATGAATACCATCCACCCCTGGATAGGCTGTTTGTTGGGAGCAGAGTGGTAGCCAGGTACAAAGATGGAAACCAGGTATGGCTGTACGCTGGTATGATAGCGGAACCTCCCAGCAACAAGAATAAAATGAGGTAAGTGCCTGTGCTGCAATGCGCCTATCGCTTCGGTGATGCTTCGCTGAAGCTTTGTTGAAGCGTGACAGATTTTCTGTGTATGTGTATCTCACATGTGCGATTTCTCCAAAACAAAGCAAAACTAAAGCTGAATTAAAGCCTCTCAAAAGCTGCATGTACTTCAAGCAAGCTTTGTCGTAGACTTTTATGGAGGCTTTGAAGCACCACTAAAGCTTACATGAGGTATCATTTTTTTTAAGTGAAGTAAAAGCAAGGTATAAACAGGACTGTGCGCTAACCATTGTATTTAGTGACAGGAGCTTTGACTGACGTTCAGAGAGCTTTTATACACACCTCCATACCGGGCCTATTCTGGCACTCCTCTCCTACATGTACAGATCATCATTCTTTTGCTAGAAAATTACGTAGAACCCCCAAACATTATATATGTTTTTTTAGCAGACACCCTAGGGAATAAAACGACGGTCATTGCAACGTTTTATCTTGCACTGTATTTGCGCAATCATTTTTCAAACGCCTTTTTTTTTGGGGGTAAAAAATTTGTTTTATGAATTAAAAAAATAAAACAGTAAAGTTAGCCCAATTTTTTTGTAAAATATGAAAGATGATGTTACACCGAGTAAATAGATACCCAACATGTCTAGCTTTAAAATTGCGCAAACTCAGGGAATGGCGGCAAACGTTTGGTACTTAATCTCCATAGGCAACGCTTTGAAATTTTTTACAGGTTACCAGTTTAGATTTACAGAGGAGATCTAGTGCTAGAATTGTTGCTGGCACTCTAACGCACGCGGCGATACCTCACATATGTGGTTTAAACGGCGTTTACATATGTCGGCGGGACTTGTGTGTGCGTTCGCTTCTGCGCGCGAGCTACCGGGGGCAGGGGCGTTTTTAATTTTTTTATTATTTTTTTATTATTATTATTTTTTTTGAATTATTATTTATTTATTTTGTTACACTTTATTTTTTATTGTTTTTTATTACTTTTATTCCTATTCCAAGGAATGTAAACATCCCTTGTAATAGGAAATGTGTGTGACAGGTCCTCTTTATGGAGAGATGCGGGGATAATAAGACCCCGCATCTCTCCTCCAGGCTGGAAAACATGAGATTGGTGAAAAAAATGTCACGATCTCATGATTACTGTTACATCGCGCCCGGGTCCTCCGACGGTCATAGAGATGTCTGGTGACCATCTGGTCACCAGTCATCTCTATGCTTCCTGCCAGCGCCTGACGATTCGCTCTCCGGGCCCCCGATTGACACGGGAGAGCCCGGAGAAGCACCGGATGGCGGCGTGAGGGGGGGGGGCGATCATTTCTCCTCCCGCCGCCTATAAGAACAATCAAGCGTCGGAACTGCCGCTATGATCATTCTTATGGTGCGCAGGATCGCCAGCACTAAAGAATGATATCTGAATAATGCCTCTAGCTGCAGGCATCATTCAGATATCCCCCCGCAAAGCCCAGGACGTCATATGATGTCCACCCAGGATGGGAGACCCCATCTGTGGACGTCATAGGTCTATGGCCCAGTATTGAAGTGGTTAACAAGGCGTGTCTGAAGCCTTGTTTTGAAGCCTGATTTAGCTTTGGCTGCATTCACACCTTGGCGTACCTAATCGCAGTGTTTTGTCCCGCGAATTGCGGCGACAAATTGCGGCGTTTTGTACTGCGATTTGCGGCGACAAAACGCCGCGATTGTGAATGCAGCTTTTACCCCCAGGTCCACATCTTCTATGCCGAACGCCGAAAGCTGCCTGAAAAAAAGGTCCGGGACTTGTTTTCAGGCGGCAGGCGTTCAGCGCGGAGATGTGAACCATCTCCATAGAGGGCAATGTAAAATCATCCCTCCAGCGTCTTAGGGGCTGCTGCGGCGTCACGCTTCAGGCGTATATACGCCTAGGTGTGAACAGAGCCTAAGTGTTTCCCTCCACTCTGTATGGCTGCAGTATGTGTTGACTGAATCCAGCTCCTGTTTGCCTGGTTATACCAGGTGAATACATTTTTTCTTTTTAACTGACTTTTATTTTTTTATTTATACCATATTCAGTCAGAATTTATTGGGCAATATAAATGGGGTGCATTATAACTAGTGTGGAATTCTTAAACGTTTATTCCATAGCAGAGGTTGAGTACGAAAACCAATGCATATGAGCTAAATGAGGGCTCAGAATGTTGCATGAAGTGTAGAAAAGTGGTTGAGATACTAATCAATGTTTGCTAGTGTTTTTTTCAATAGAGTTTATAATCCAGCTCTGTATGTTGGGCGCTGTGCCTTCAACTCCTGTTAACTTTAAGATTTTTGTTTTGTAGATTTCTGATCTTCTTTGATGACGGCTATGCTTCCTATGTTACACACTCGGAACTGTACCCTATTTGCAGGCCACGTAAGTGTTAAATATTCATTGGTTGTGGGGGTAGATTGTGCGCAATAACCATGGAAGACTCCTGAAATGGTCGACTGAGATCCCTTTTGGCCTCCAGCCAGTGTTAATTTTGTCGACCAAAAATTAATTTTGTTGACTAAAACAATTCAGATGACTAAAATACGACTAAAACTAAAATGCCATTTTAGTTAGACTGTCTAAATCGGTATCAAAATTAACACTGCACTACCACATAAGACTACGTAGGGGGTATCTACTAAGCTTCCTTAACCCCAGTATTTTCAACAACATCGAGCGACTGGCTTTCGGATAAAAGTAGACTCCGGAATCACCGCAAGATCACTTTTTTATCGGGGGTGGGAGAGGGTGGGGTGGGAGAGGGCCCACCCCCTCCCGCCGCAGTCTGGTCATCTCCACCGCTTACCGGAGCCACCGTAGCGGCGGATACAATCGCGTCCTTCCACCTCTGAGACATAGAGCCGAGTGAGGGAAAGATGGCCCCCTCTTTGACTCCATAACGACGCCGCAAGGCTTCACTTCCTGATTCCCCCTACCGAAGGTGGCGGCGGCAGCACCCGAGAGCCGAGGGAGAGATTGGCTTGGGGCGCTGACGTTGCGGGCACCCTGGACATGTAAGGGCTCTTTCACACGGGCGGCCCGTTCAGGTCCGCCTGCCAGGTTTTTTTAGGCGGACCTGAACGGGCGCTCCGTGATCCTCTATGGAGCCGCGGATGTCAGCGGTGACATGCCCTCTGACATTCGACCCGCTCCGATCCACAAGTGTGACAGAGGAAAAACATACTTTTCCACCCGTCTATTGGATCGGGTGAACACAGACGGTCCGTATTCATCTGACCCCCCCCCCCCCCATAGGGCGGAGCGGTTAAAAGGCAGGACGGTCCCTGCACAGTGTGCGGGGACCGCCCTGTCATCCGCCGGCTCAGCGGGGATCAACGGAGCGATCCCCGATGAGCAAGCGGAGGTTTACGGGGCGGATCATTACTGATCCACCCCGTGTGAAAGGGGCCTAAGTGTCCATATGTTAAAGTTCAGCAGCTGCAGTATTTGTAGCTGCTGACTTTTTTAATATTTTTTTTTTTTGGCGGAATTCCGCGTTAAGTGGTTAATTTTGCAAAACTAAAACTCGCCCTCTAGCGATGCAACATCTGCAAGCTCCCTTGCAGACCTCTTCACCAAGTCGTCTTCGGGGTTCAGGATCTTTGGCTGAATCCCGGATTGATGGTGTAGAAGAAATGGTGCCTTGTATAAGTGGGCCTGATGAAGGCAAAACATCCAGCCCACGGGCCACAGTTTGAAGACCAATGGTATAGAGCAGCGGTCTCCAAACTGCGGCCCGAGTGCCGGATGCGGCCCTTTGCTTGCCTTTATCCGGCCCTTGGAAGTATCCCTCCCACTGATACGAGACACTATTCTGATATCTAACACCGACAGTGGAGCACCATTTCTCCCACTGACACCACCAATGGGGCACTATTCCTCCCTATGATACAAACAATGGGGCACTATTTCTCCCCCTAATACCACATGTTACCGTATTTATCTTCATATAACGCGCCACGGCGTATAGCGCGCACCCCCAACCTGGAAGGGAAATTTCGGGAAAAAAATAAAATACTTACAGTTTGAATGCCCCTCGTCGGGGTCTTGCCTGGCTTCCATCGGCGGCCTTGTCCGGTCCGGCGTCCGTCTGTGGCCTCGGTGGTGTCCTCCCCACTTCTCCCGCGCTGTTGTTGAGCCGATCCCCGCTTCCCACGCTGTGTTTGAACGACGCCGCCGACATATACCGAGCGCAGTACACTCTGGCACGCTCGGCTCCCAAACAAATTTTTCCCCACGAATAGAGCTTTCTTTTGGTGGTATTTGATCACCTCTGCGGTATTTATTTTTTGCGCTATAAACAAAAATAGAGCGACAATTTTGAAAAAAAATACAATATTTTTTACTTTTTGCTATAATAAATATCGCCCAAAAATATATAAAAAAAAAAGTTTTCCTCAGTTTAGGCCGATACGTATTCTTCTACCTATTTTTGGTAAAAAAAATCACAATAAGCGTTTATCGGTTGGTTTGCGCAAAATTTATAGCGTTTACAAAATAGGGGATAGTTTTATTGCATTTTTTTTAATTATTTCTTTTTTTAATACTAATGGCGGCGATCAGCAATTTTTTTTTTTTTTTTTTTTGTGACTGCGACATTATGGCGGACACTTCGGACAATTTTGACACATTTTTGGGACCATTGTCATTTTCACAGCAAAAAATGCATTGTTTATTGAGAAAATTACAGTTGCAGTTTGGGAGTTAACCACAGTGGGCGCTGATGGGGTTATGTGTGACCTGAAGTGTGTTTACAACTGTAGGGGGGTGTGGCTGTAGGTGTGACATCATTGATTGTGTATCCCTATAAAAGGGATCACACGATCGATTCTGCCACCACAGTGAAGAACGGGGAAGCTGTGTTTACACACGGCTCTCCCCGTTCTTCAGCTCCGGAGACCGATCGCGGGACACGGAGCTTCGGACCGGGTCGTGGGCGCGCGCCTGCGACCCCACGGCTGGGCTTAAAGCGGGGGTTCACCCTAAAAAAAAAGTTTTTTTCTAGCATGCCATCAAGCATACCAGCGCGAGCTACAGTATGCCTTTTTTTTTTTTTTTTTTTTGGCGTCGTACTCAGTTTAATCACGTAGTGAAGTTTAATGGGCGTTTCTTATGCAGAGGGAAGATGATTGACGGCCGGCTATGGCGCGTCACGCTTCTCCGGAAATAGCCGAAATAGGACTTGGCTCTTCACGGCGCCTGCGCCTAGTCTGTGCACAAGCGCCGTGAAGAGCGAGACCTACTCCGGCTATTTTCGGGAAGCGTGACGCGCCATAGCCGGCCGTCAATCATGTTCCCCTCTGCATAGGAATGCCCATTCCACGCGTGGGAGTCTGAAAATTCACTACGTGATTAAACTGTGAGTACAGCGCCAAAAAAAATAAATTAAAGGCATACTGTAGCTCACGCTAGTATGCTGGATTTAATGGTAGAATCTTGTTATCTTGTTATTTAGGGTGAACCACCGCTTTAAAGAGCAACGTACCTATACGTTGATGTGCCCAGCCATGCCATTCTGCCGACGTATATCGGCGTGAAGGGGTCCTTAAGTGGTTAACGCTAAAGTGACTGAAAAACGCCCCAGTGTGAAAGGGGCCTAACAGGTGACGTGCATTGCTCTCCTAATGGTTTCCTTGTATTTTGTTGCCCAGTATCCAAAACCTGGGAAGATATTGAAGATGTGTCATGCCGGGACTTCATTCAAGAATATGTCACTTCGTACCCCAACCGACCAATGGTTCTTCTCAAGAGTGGTCAGCTGATAAAAACAGAGTGGGAGGGCACCTGGTGGAAGTCTAAAGTGGAAGAGGTAGACGGGAGCCTGGTGAAGATTTTTTTCTTGGTAAGAAGTTCTTTTTATATTTGTACTGAAATGTCCTGGGATTATACTACATAGCAGGCTGCATGTATCCGTGTCTGTACATCTTTATGGGGAAAAAAGTGATGGCCTAAAACCTACGGGAAAAAAAGGACCTACATTCTCAATAGAACAAATCCAAAATAAATGACTGCATTTACTCTAAGAAAATTCAAACCCTGGTAACTTTATTCATGTGGGTGACATGAAAGTGCCCCCCACCCGAGACTGCCTACTGATGTGTTTCAACCACAAGCTTGAGCTTATTCATGAACCTCTACTATTAAGCCCAGCATTGTCCGTAAGATGCATCAGTAGAGGAGTTCCTAGACGGGGCTCTCAGTTTATGTTGCTCTGAATACAAGGTGTGTCTAAACGGTTTGGTAAATGGTCCGATATTTCAACGGCAACATGGTCCAGAGACACATCAAGAAGTGCGGCAATCGATGAGATGGCGTTCACCATCTTCCCTGTGACCAAAAAAGAGCCTCCTGAAGGGTGTCATGAAAGGCGCATGGTTTGTGGAGGTGTTGGCAATCCAACCCATAAAGAGCTTGCCTGTACAAGTCCTCCTGAAGGGTGTCGTAAAAGGCGCATGGTTTGTGGACGTGTTGGCAATCCAAGAATGTGTGACAGCGGTTTTGCAATCAATTCCTAAAGAGGCATTTGCTGATAGTTTCCAGAAGCTTTATGAACGTCCCCAAAAGTTTGTTGTAAAGGATGGCGATTTATTTTGAAGGTCATTTGATTGAATCTTCTGTTTTTTGATTTTTCTGATACCGTTCACCAAACTTTTTAGACATGCCTCTTATGTCTTGTACAGACGACCAAACATGTACGATGAAACCGGCCCGCCGGATCGTTTTCACCGTACATGTCTGCCCGGGGATTTCTGTATGGTGGCTGTACTCACCATCATACAGAAATCCGCGCGTAAACAAGACGCGGGGCGTGTCCGTGCCGTCGCCGCAACGATGGCGGCCCTGCCAGGTCAATGCTTCCACGCATGCGTCAAAGTCATTCGACGCATGCGAGGGATGGCGGGCGCTCGGACATGTACGGTAGGTCTGTACAGACGACCGAACATGTCCGAGCGGGCAGGATTTCAGCGGGCTGTTTTAAAACAAGTCCAGAAATATTTGCCCGCTGGAAAAAGGCCCGGCGGGCAAATGTATGCTGGAATCCTGTCCGCTCGGGCCTACACACGACCGAACATGTCTGCTGAAACTGGTCCGCGGACCAGTTTCAGCAGACCTGTTCGGTCGTGTGTACGGGGCCTTACAGTTACCGGTGTTTAACCACTTAAGCCCCAGACTATTTTGTTGCTAAATGACCAAGCCACTTTTTGCGATTCGGCACTGCGTCGCTTTAAATGACAATTGTGAGACGTGGCTCCCAAACAAAATAGACGTGTTTTTTTTTTTTTCTCACAATTGGAGCTTTCTTTTGGTGGTCACCTCCTGCGGTTTTTATTTTTTGCGCTATAAACAAAAATGGAGCGATCATTTTGAAAAAAAATGCAATATTTTTAACTTTTTACGATGATAAATATCCCCCAAAAGATAGGTGTGTGTGTGTGTGTGTGTATACACATATATATATATGTGTGTGTGTGTATATATATATATATATATATATATATATATATATATATATATATATATATATATATATATATATATATATATATATATATATATATATATATATATATATATATATATATATATATATATATTCTCCTCAGTTTAGTCCGATACGTATTCTACATATTTTTGGCGGTGATCTGCGATTTTTTTTTTTTTTTTTTTTTTATCACGACTGCGACATTATGGCGAACACATCGGACACATTTTTGGGACCATTGTCCTTTTTACAGCAATTAGTGCTAAAAAATGTGCTGGTTACTGTGAAAATGGTAGTGAAGGGGTTAACCACTAGGTGGCGCTGTAGAGGTTAAGTGTTCCCTAAGGAGTGATTCTTACTGTAGGGGGCTTGGCTTGCTGTGACACGTCACTGATCGTGTTCCCGATGACAGGGAACACGATCAGTGACAGTGTCACTAGGCAGAACGGGGAGATGTTGTTGTGTTTACACTAACATCTCCCCGTTCTATCTCTCTGAGACGATCGGGGGTATGCCCGCGGCGATCGAGTCCGCGGGCACGCTCATGGAGATCGTGGCGGGCACGCGCCCGCAACAACCGCTTCTTAAAGGGGACGTGCAGGTACTTCCTTTTGCCTGCCCGTGCCATGCTGCAGACATATATCTGCGTGCGGCAAGCGGTTAAGATGTTTTTAGAGTGCCAGCGCGTCTTTTGGATTTGTGCACCCCGTGGCACATAGGATGAGCCTCTGCTGGCATTTAGCACCCAACCTTTTTTTCTTTTATTTTTTATTTTTTTTTTAAATCGTATTTACTGATTTTATCATGACCAATACAAACACGACAAGGCCCAACGGGCCATACACACAAAGAAACTATATGCAATTCTTCAGCATTGGCTCCTGCCCCCACCCACCAGACCTCACACAGTGATCAGGACAATACAATTAGAAAGGCCCACCCAACCTTTTTTGAGGGAAAGGGATATCACCGCTCCAGGTAGGTCAAATGGTAAACCTCTCCTCCAGTTTAGAAGCCACAGGTGCTGGCAATGCATATAGCAATGAGATAGGAAGAAGTTCTGGACAGCCACACTCCAAAAATTGCCTTTTATAAAAATAAAATGGGATCAAAAATACATGCCCCAGCATAACAGACAGAAGACTGACGTGTTTCACACTATCAAACAGTGCTTAATCACTATGATTAAGCACTATTTGATAGTGTAAAACGCGTCCACTCTGTGCGGCTGTCCAGAACCTCTGATCTCAATCTTCTTTGAAGGTGACCAAATTCAGGACTAGGAAACAGCGTTCCGTATACTTGTGCAGACATTTTATAGATACTTTTGACTATTCTCTAGTGTGATCTCCAATGTGTGAATATGATTAAGGGTTTTGTATGTGTGTATATATGACTAGATGTGAGCATGTTTGTAAAAATTGCAGGATGATAAGCGTTGTGAGTGGATCTATCGAGGTTCCACCCGCCTGGAGCCCATGTTTAGTATGAAGACCTCCACAGCTACCACTCAAGAGAAAAAGCAAGCGGGACAGCAGCGGACACGTCCTAATGTTGGTGAGTTGATGTGAGGAGTCTTGTGGAACAGAAGAACGGCAGCCATTGATTCCAGCTGCTGATTGGTTCCTAAGACACTTTTCGTCGATTTTTACAATATCGTTTGTTGATAGGTGGGATGTGATGGACGCTTTTATTGTGTTTGCAGGTGCTGTGCGGAGTAAAGGACCTGTGGTACAATACACACATGATCTTACTGGGAGCGAATCTCCTTATAAACCTACAGAGCCAAGCTCACCTCAGTCAATCCCATCCCCCCAACTTATCGACACAGAGTAAGTAACTCCGTTCATACTTCTTAGATGTGTCAGTATTTGATAGGAGTAAATAAAAATGGCATATGTTTTTAACCCTGTAAGGGGCCTAGCTTAACCACTTGCCTACAGGGCACTTTCACCCCCTTCCTGCCCAAGCCATTTTTCAGCTTTCAGCGCTGTCACACTTTGAATGACAATTGCGCAGTCATGCAACACCCAAATGACATTTTTATAATTTTTTTCCCCCACAAATAGATCTTTCTTTTGGTGGTGTTTGATCACCTCTGCGGTTTTTTATTGCGCTATAAGGCTCCATGCACACTGAAGCTGATAAAAGCTTGCAGGGAGCCTTTCAACGTTTTTCAGTGTAGCTTTTATTTTTTTTTAATGGATAAAAAAACGCTGACGCCAGCGTTTTTGAGAGTTTAACGTTTTTCGGCGGTTTGCGTTTTTTCCCGCCGAAAAACGGCACTTTAAACGCAAATTTCGTGCGTTCAGAAAAAAGCCATTAAACTCCAAAGCTCATTAACACTATCATTAAGTTAATTTTCATGGCAAAGAGGGACTTTGCAATTAATTTCAATTCGTCTGATCACTCTTCATAACATTCTGGAGTACAGTATATGCAATTTCCCATCTGAAAAACTGAGGCAGCAGACTTTGTGAAAATGAGTATTTGTGTCATTCTCAAAACTTTTGGCCATGGCTGTAGGATGCAAAAGGACCTGGGGGGTCCTAGTAGATTATAGGCTCAGCAATGCCAAGCTGCTGCTAACAAAGCAAACAGAATATTGTTATGCATTAAAAAGGGAAATGACGCCAAAGGGAAAAAAACAAGAATTCTCCCGCTCTACAAGACTCTGGCCCGGCCTCACCTGGAGTATGCCGTCCAGATGTACTGGAAATGGAGCGAGTACAAAGAAGGGCAACAAAACTAATAAAGGGTCTGGAGGATATTAGTTATGTAGAAAGGTTGCGAGCTCTGAACTTATTCTCTCTGGAGAAGAGACGCTTGAGAGGGGATATGATTTCAATTTACAAATATTGTACTGGTGACCCCACAATAGGGAAAAAACTTTTTTGCTGAAGGGAGTTTAATAAGACACGTGGCCACTCATTAAAATGAAAAGGGTTTAACCTTAAACTAGTGTTCTTTACTGTAAGAGTGGCAAGGATGTTGAATTCCCTTCCACAGGCGGTGGTCTCAGCGGGGAGCATCTATGGTCTCAGGAAACTATTAGATAAGCACCTGAACGACCACAACATACAGGGATATACAGTGTAATACTGACCTATAATCACACACATAGGTTGGACTTGATGGACTTGTGTCTTTTTTCAACCTCATCTACTGTGTAACTCGCATAGATGTGAACTAGGCCTTAAGCCTCATACACACGATCGGATTATCCAACGGGAATTGTGTGATGGCTGGCTGTTGTCCAGAAAATCTGAACGTTTGTATGCTCCATCGGATAATTGTCAGATTTTCCGCAGACAAATGTTGGATAGCAGGCTTTAAAATTGTCTGCCAACAAATGTGTGATGTCGGATTATCCGATTGTGTGTACAAAACTCCAAAATACAAACACGCATGCTAAGAAGCAATGCTCACCATAACACATTAGCAGAGGTTGCCCAAAGGGTAGCGCTAAAGAGCTGACAAACCACGTAGTTTCGTGTTTTTGACTTTTTTTTGTATGCAATACAAGTTCACGACCAACGCCCTTCAGACAAAAGTCCTACGCTTTGTTCGATGCAAATCCGATCGTGTGTACCAGGCTTTAGACGTGGCTAGAAGGCAGCAGGGTAAGATCCTGCGGCTTCAGGAAAGAGCATACAGAGGGTTCAGTTTCCTCGGCCAGAATGGCCAATCAGGGGACACTTTACACAGATCCCTCCTATCACTGAGGACGAACTTGCATGTTTCACAGAAGCAGCTTATATGGGGGGGTCCATTCTGCCTAGAAGGAGTATTGATTATTTTTTGATTATTACTGCAGCACATAACAGGCTATGATTTTATATCTGCCTCTCTTTTCAGCTCTGACAGCCAGCAGGCTCAGTCCAAGAAGCAAGTGGCGAAGAAAAGTACAGCCTTCCGCCCAGGATCTGCAGGCTCCGCGCCATCGTCTCCTGTACCCTGCGAGCAGCCCGCCACCCCCACCGCTACCACCACCGCCACCGCTACCGCCACCCCCACTACCACCCCCACCACCACCGCTGTCACCGTACGGCCTGTCCAGCCTGTCCAGCAGAATCAAATCAACCAAATGCAGATTCAGGCTGTTCAGACTGTTCACACCTTCCAAGCTATACAGACTATTCCAACAATGCACACAATTCAGGCTAACCAGACTATTCAAATCGCACAGCCTCAAAGGTGAGTTATCTGTCTTTTTTAATAAATGCCCCCCTTTTGTTGAGGGAAAAAAAACAATGTACGTTGCAGGGATTTTAATAAACTTTGTTTGCAAATTCCTATTTCTGCTCTGAAGAAAAAAACTGTTGACAGTGGAACCTCGGATTCCGAGCATAATCCGCTCCAGGAGAATGCTTGTAGTCCAAAGCACTCACATATCAAAGCCAGTTTCCCCATAGAAGTCAATGGAAATGAAGATAATTCGTTCCACATTGACTTCTATGGTATGCAATACCGCATGTGACCAGAGGTGGGGGGAGAGACTCGTACATTTTCGGAAACTGTTCGTAAGTGGTCTCAGGCGCTAAAGGGGTGTTCCACTCATTTTTAATGTTTATTAAAAGTCAGCAGCTACAAAAAGTGTAGCTGCTGGCTTTTAATAAACATACACTCACCTGCTCCACGTTCCAGCGACGCGCCGGCCGGGGCTCTGCTCCTTCCCGCCCCCCGTTCTCCGGCCGGCGTCTTCATTCTAAGTGTGGGCACCCGGCCGTGACAGCTTTCGGCTTCACGGCCGGGCACCCACTGCGCATGCGCGAGCGGCACGTGTCACGTGTCCCAGGCGATCGACTACAGGGAGGGGCTTGTCAAAAGGCGATTAGATTATTCGCCTTTGCAGCCCCTCGGCAGAAGGAGGAAGCTCCACCCCCCCCCCCCCACAAAAATAAATAAATAAATCAAATGTGGCATGTAAGGGGGCGAGGAGTGGATTAAGCGGAAGTTCCACTTTTGAGTGGAACTCCGCTTTAAATGCTCTTTATTATGTCGCTCTTATCCGTGTGCTTGTACCTCTTTAATGGCCTACAAGTTGTGTTTTTACCTGATCGCTTATGTTTCTTTGTCATGTATGTTCTTTCGTTTTGTCCTTTTTTATCAATAAAAACTTATTGAACAAAAACAAATAAAAATATTCGGAAACTGTTCGGCTGCATTCTTCGGAAAGGCTCAGCAACTGAGTATTTCTGAAAGGCTCTGGCGCCCCCACACTTCTGGCCAAATGCAGTACTGCACACCGCAGAAGCTTGAATCCTGCTTGTTTTTCGAGACAACACTTGCAAACCGAGTTCGGATTTAAAAAAAAAAAGCTTGTATTGCTAAACGCTCCTTACTCAGTCTGAGGTTTCACTGTATTTGATTATGTCCATTGTGTAAAGTGAATGGAAGTAATGTTATGAATCGGCTGATGCACTTGCAGTGTTGTAATAGGGAAATTACACGATTTGCATCCCTGCAGACATATATATATATATATATATATATATATATATATATATATATATATATATATATTATAGCAGGCGGTCGGATTTAATGTGAAAACCGATGCGGCTCAGAAGCCGCTCGGCTGTTTTCGCAAGCAAACACCCCCCCGCCACCCCCGCTCAGCCAGGGTCTCCTGTCCCACTGGGAGAGCTAAGTGGCGGACAGATTTGACACCTTACTGAAATTTTTGACACTTTTGGGGGAACCAGTCACATTATTGCAGTAATCTGTGCTAAAAAAATATGCTCTGTCTTTGTTCTAATGACACTTGCATTGAAAGGGTTAACATCAAGGGGTTAAACGTGTTTCCTAAAGCCTCGTACACAAGATAAGATTATCCGACGGGAATTGTGTGATGACAGGGTGTTGTCGGAAAAACCGACCGTTTGTAACTCTATCGGGGCAATTGTCGTTGATTTTCCACCAAGAAATGTTGGATAGGGTGCTTTAAAATTGTCTGCAACAATTTTGTGTGTTGTCGGATTTTCCGATTGTGTGTACACAAGTCCTTCGGACAAAACTCCTCCAGCGTACAAACACGCATGTTCCAAAGCAATGCTCGCCATAGCACAACGTTGGCAGAAGTTGCCCAAAGGGTGGCACTAAAGAGCTGAAAAATCACATAGTTTCCAGTTTGTTGGCCGACAATTCTTTGGCGTTTTGTATGCAATACAAGTTCCTGGCTAACGTCCTTCGGACAAAAGTCCTACGCTTTGATCAAAATCCGATCGTGTGTATGAGGCTTAAAGTGGAGGTTCACCCAAAAACCTTTTTTTTTTAACATTAGATTGCTCATTTTGTCTAGGGGAATCGGGTGTTTTTTTTTTTACAATCGAAGCAGTACTTACCGTTTTAGAGAGCAATCTTCTCCGCCGCTTCCGGGTGTGGACTGCAGGAACTGGGCGTTCCTACTTGATTGACAGGCTTCCGACGGTCGCATACATCGCGTCACGATTTTCCAAAAGTAGCCGAACGTCGGTGCGCAGGCGCCGTATAGAGCCGCACCGACGTTCGGCTTCTTTCGGCTACTCTTGACGCAATGGATGCGACCGTCGGAAGCCTGTTGGAAGCCTGTCAATCAAATAGGAACACCCAGTCCCGAAGACCATACCCAGAAGCGGCGGAGAAGATCGCTCTCTAAAACGGTAAGTACTGCTTCGATTTTAAAAAAACTACCAGATTCCCCTTGACAAAATGAGCATCAATCTAAGGTTAAAAAAAAATTTCGGATGAAATCCCACTTAACTGTATAGGGGGCGGTGTGACTGGGGAAATGCAGATCCGTCTAAATGCTCAGCAGAAAGACAGGATCTGTGTGATCTCCCCTGTCAGAACGGAGATCTGCTTTGTTTACACAGGCAGATCCCCGTTCTGTCACTGCGGGGAACAATCGTGGGTGGCCGGCTGACATTTGAGTCCGCCGGACCCGCTGATTGGCTCCCCCGCTGGCTAATGGCAGGGCGCGTGCCGCACCGACATACAGCTAGCTATGGCGACTCGTGGGAACGAGACACCTTGACGCAGTATAATGACTGTGGCTGGTCGGGAAGCAGTTAAAGAAAAACAAATGACCATTTAGAATCACTTTAATGTTGATAAATGTAAAATTGTGCACCTAGGATGCTTGGCTAGAATTTAGCTGGAAAAAAGGATTTGAGAATACTGATCAACAATAAAGCCTCATACACAATCTAATTTTTCGGCCGGTCATGACACAATTCCCATCGAATAATCCGATCGTGTGTATGAGGCTTAAAAATAAAATGTCAGCGCCTGAAGCATAATGCACTATGTAGTATGTCTTATTGTTCCTCTTCTTTATTCCCCTCCTATAGATTTGTGACAAACGTGGTGCCATTTCAAGTTGTTCAGACAAACGCGCTGCCGACGGAGATCACTTATAAGGCTCCTATGGAGAAGCTGTTTTACCTACCTCACATCTGTAGCTACTCGTGCTTGTCCCGCATCCGCGTGGTCAATCATCGGGGCAAGAACCCTCTGCTGGTGCCACTGCTGTACGACTTCCGGCGTATGACCGCGCGGCGGCGGGTGAACCGCAAGCTGGGATTCCACGTCGTCTACAAAACGCCGTGCGGCCTGAGCCTGCGCACCATGCCTGAGATCGAGCGTTACGTTTTAGAGACAACCTGCGACATGCTGTTCTTGGAAATGTTCTGCTTGGACCCGTATGTTCTGGTGGACCGCAAGTTCCAGCCACAGAAACCTTTCTATTATATCCCCGACATCACCTACGGCAAGGAGGATGTGCCTCTGTCCTGCGTCAATGAGATAGACAGGACCCCTCCCCCACAGGTGGCGTATAGTAAGGAACGCATTCCCGGCAGAGGAGTATTTATTAACACGGGAACGGACTATATGGTGGGATGCGACTGCACCGATGGATGCCGAGACAGGTTAGATACGGAGATTCGCGTGTTTGAGGATCTGACTTGTAAATATGATCTGATAAATTGTCAAGAAAGAACTCTTTAAAGTGGAGGTTCACCCTAAAACAATCATCTAACATTACATCCAGCATACGAACGACATGTACAGTATGCTGGTATTTTTTTTTATTTTTTTCGCCGTGCATACCGTTATATTAATTTCCCCCCGGCTTCCGGGTTCTGATTACCGCGGGACTGGACGTTCCTATTGAGAGGTTAGATGATTGACGTCTGGTGAAAAACTTCCCAAGGCGCGTCACCAGTTTTCCGTAAATAGCCGACCTGCGAGTCGGCTCTATATGGCGCCTGCGCAGTCAGCTCTACACGGCAGGCGCCATATAGAGCCGACTCGCAGGTAGGCCATTTACGGAAAACTGGTGACGCGCCTTGGGAAGTTTTTCACCAGACGTCTATCATCTAACCTCTCAATAGGAACGCCCACTCCCGCGGGAATCAGAACCCGGGGGGAAATTAACAATATAACGCTATGTACGGCGAAAAAAAATACCTGCATACTGTACATGTCGTTAGTATGCTGGATGTAATGTTAGATAATTGTTTTAGGGTGAACCTCCACTTTAACTTATATTGAGAATTTTTTATTTTTTTTTTGAACCACTTCCATACTTGGCCTATTTTGGAATTCCTCGTTTTACATGTAAAAATCATAATTTTTTTGCTACAAAATTACTCAGAACCATCAAACATTACATATGGTTTTTTTTTAGCAGACACCCGGGGGAAAAAAATGGCGGTCATTGCAACTTTTTCAAACGCCTTTTTTTGGGGGGGATAACTGTTTCATGAATTAAAAAAACTAAACAAAATGGTAAAGTTAGCCCAACTGTATAATATGAAAGATAATGTTACGCCGAGTAAATGGATACCTAACACGTCACGCTTTAAAATTGTGCACACTCATGGAATGGCGCTTTAAAGGGGGGGGGGGGGGTTAGGTAAAACATTTCTTTAAATAGCTTCCTTTACCTTAGTGCAGTCCTCCTTCACTTACCTCATCCTTCCATTTTGCTTTTAAATGTCCTTATTTCTCCTGAGAAATCCTCACTTCCTGTTCTTCTGTCTGTAACTCCACTCAGTAATGCAAGGCTTTCTCCCTGGTGTGGAGAAAGCCTCTTGAGGGGGCGAGCAGGCAAGTCAGGACACTCTCTACTTTGCAGATAAAGGAGCTGTGTGTTAGTGGGCGTCCTGACCCTCCTGCTCGCCCCCTCAAGAGGCTTTCTCCACACCAGGGAGAAAGCCTTGCATTACTGTGTGGAGTTACAGACAGAAGAACAGGAAGTGAGGATTTCTCAGAAGAAATAAGGACATTTAAAAGGAAAATGGAAGGATGAGGTAAAGGAAGCTATTTAGGGATTTTTTTTTTTTTTTTACCTTTACAACCCCTTTAATTTTTTTGACAGGTTACCAGTTTAGAGTTACAGAGGAGGTCTAGTGCTAGAATTGTTGCTCTCACGCACGATACCTCATGTGTGGTTTGAACAGCGTTTTTTTTATTTTTATTGAAAATTTTCAAAAGACATAACATACAAGACATACGTTTCTTGGCACAACATCAAGTAAAACCTTCGGTCAACATGACCGGCAAAAACATACTAACGTAGTAACCTTGCCATACACTGACAGCAGCCATACCAAAAGTGACCCCTCCCCCCCCCCCCTACTCAGTTCCCTCCCCCCCCTCCTTTTGATCAATAAGAGCAAACCAAATGAGCTAAAAGCCTCCTCTTTCCCAACTTAGCAATTACAACACCCAGAACCCCATGCACCCGGACTAGGAGAATGACACATACCTCAGGATCCCTCCTATAACTTGCATCTCATCTCAAATTAACCCACCATTAGATCAGATTCATACCAAGCCCTCCATACTTTGTCAAATTTCCCGCCACAGCCCCAAGATATGTCGCCTTGTAAAATGGAATCATTGTATTTACCAGCCCCTTCCAGAAAGCAACTTCGGGAGCCCCCGGTTTCTTCCATTTAAGCAAAATGGCCTTCCTACCATAGAACAGTAATATATTAACCACTTCAATACCGGACTTTAAAACCTACCCCCTTCCCGGGCCTATTCTGGCACTTCTTTTCTACATGTACAAATCATCATTCTTTTGCTAGAAAATTACTCAGAACCCCCAAACATTATATATGTTTTTTTTAGCAGACATCCTAGGCAATAAAATGGCGGTCATTGCAACTTTTTATCTTGCACCGTATTTGCGCAATCATTTTTCAAACGGCTTTTTTTTTGTAAAAAAAATGGTTTCATAAATGAAATAACAAAACAGTAAAGTTAGCCCAATTTTTTGGTAAAATATGAAAGATGAGGTTACGCCGAGTAAATAGATACCTAACATGTCACGCTTTAAAATTGCGTACACTCATGGAATGGCGCCAAACTTCGTTACTTAAAAATCTCCATAGGCGACACTTTAAAATTTTTACAGGTTACCAGTTTAGAGTTACAGAGGAGGTCTAGTGCTAGAATTGTTGCACACGCTCTAACGCACGCGGCGATACCTCACATGTGTGGGGACTTGCGTGTGCGTACGCTTCTGAGCGCGAGCTACCGGGGACAGGGGCATTTTAATTTTTTTATTATTTATTTATTTTTTTATTATTATTTATTTATTTTTTACACTTTTTTTTTTTTTTACATTTTTTTTTTTCAATCGCTTTTATTCCAATTACAAGGAATGTAAACATCCCTTGTAATAGGAAATCTGTGTGACAGGTACTCTTTAAGGAGAGATGCGGGGTCAATAAGACCCCACATCTCTCCTCCAGGCTGGAAAGAATGACATTGTGAAAACATTTTTTTTTTTTTTTTTTTTTTAATTTTTTATTTATCATCAAAGAAGTCAATCCAAACGGGCCATCGCCATACAACAGTCACAGCTTAGACACAAAAACTTATTTGCATACATCAATATACACGCGGGCCTACCTTTATATGCTTATTATTTCAGTATGACAGATTAATTTAACTAGGTCCCGCCAAGAGTGTGTCTCAACATTTGGAGTTATCAACTCCTGCCCTAAAATCGTAGCCCGGGCGGACCGACCCCTCGTACTATTTTCCGTTTACAGTGAGTGAAGTGGAGTGAAGGTTAAAGAGTAGAGTATAGAGAAGCAGAGCAAGGTCTAGTAGAAGGTGGGTTAGGGAAGATAGAGGGGGGGGGGGGTTTGGGGGAGTCGCACGAGCAGGATGGGTGTGAAGCGCCCCTGAGGGCGTAGAGTGTATCACATCCGTTTCCGGATATTCTGCATTTCCAGTAGGACAGGTATTATACCTGTGACTGAGTTGTCGTCGGGCATTCGGCCTCTCTGAGATCCCGACCTTCGTCCGAGTATTTAAAGATGTTGTATAACTGCCATGTCTCAGAGTATACTTCCTGACGCTGCTGGCTGGAGAGGATCAAATCCTCCATTCGGCTGATCTCGTCAACCTTATTTAGCCAGAGGGCAATAGTCGGAGGGTGAGGGGATTTCCATCGGAGAGGCACGCAGGCTCTGGCTGCGTCCAGAAGGTGACGCACCACTGATTTCTTGTAGACTCCTGGTGGTATATTGGTGGCATGTAAGAGGAAGTAGGCCGGGTCATCCGGCACTACGTATCCCGTAAATTTTTGTGTGATCCGGCGTACCTCTTCCCAGAAGCCCCTGACTCGCGGACAGGCCCAGAACACGTGGAGCAGAGTGCCCTTATCCTGGTGGCATCTCCAGCAGGCGTCGGAAGTGTCGGGAAACAGTTTCTTTAGTAGGTCTGGTGTCCTATACCAGCGAGTAAGAACCTTGTAGTTCGTCTCCTGGATTCTTGCACATAGGGATGACTTGTGCGTGAAGCGGATTATAGTCTGTTTTGTGGTGGGTGAGAGTCGCGTATTTAGGTCTCTCTCCCATTTTGTCAGGGATGGCATCTGGTAGTCTCCGGGGGGGGCGATCAACATGGCATAGAACAGGGAGAGCGCGTGTGGGAGCACTCCGGTCTCTTCACACAGCTCCTCCAGCTCTGTCAGTGCCGCTTGTCCAGCTGGGGGGGCTGGGATATTACTCAAAAAGTGAGTCAGCTGGTTCGCTCTCAAAAAGTCAAGGCGATATTCGCCTTCCGTGTCAGTTAATTCCGCTGCCGATTTCCACCTCCCTCCCGAGCTAAAGTGTGACGCCTGCAGAATACCGGCTCTCCCGAGGTCCAAAAACCTCCTGTCTTGTAAACCCGGTTCAAAGAGCGGGTGTCCAATGATAGGCCTGAGAGGAGAGTTCTTGGAGGCCAGGGGTAGCCGGGCGAAAAGACTCACGCATACCTTGATCGTGTTTCCCACTAGGGGGTGACGCATTACAGATGAGGGGAGTGGAGCTGAGCACCACGGGGCACGGTGTAGGGGAGTCTTGACCTGGCCTTGTTCGACCTGGGTCCATAACTTAGTTTGTCCGTGACGGCACCAGTCGATTAATCTCACCAGGTGTGTTGAGTGATAATAGGTCCGGATGTCCGGTAGGGCCAGACCTCCATGTAGTTTAGGGAGGGAAAGGATTGTTCTATGAATACGTGACTTTTTCCCCGCCCAGAGGAAGCGGATGAACGTGGAGTGTACCTGTTTAAAATACTCCCCTGGTATGTGGATCGGGAGGGCCTGCAGTAGGTACAAAAATTTGGGTAAGATTGTCATTTTTAAGATGTTACATCTACCCACCCATGAGTGCAGTCCCCCGGTCCACTGGGTCAGTAGTTTCCGAACCTCTGTCAGGAGGGGGGGGAAATTCAGTCGGTAGAGATGCGTAGTTGAGGGGGGGATGTGTGTCCCTAAGTACTTTAGTGCAACTTCCGTCCACTTTAGATTAAAACCAGTTTTGAGCCGGGCTAGCTGTTGCTGAGGGATCCCTATTCCCATGGCCTCTGACTTTGTTAGATTGATTTTTAAATTTGAGAGCCCGCCATAGATATCGAATTCACGAAAAAGGGCCTGGAGTGAGGCGTCAGGGTCCGTAAGGGTAAAAAGGAGGTCATCCGCGTATGCGGAAACCTTGTGGTGCGCTTTTGTAGTAAGGACGCCTTTAATGTCCGGGTTTAGCCGGACGTGACACAAGAAGGGTTCCAGCGATAGCGCAAATAAGAGGGGGGAAAGTGGGCACCCCTGTCTTGTCCCGTTGGTTATTGGGAAAGGGTCCGATAACACCCCATTGGCTTTCACTCGTGCCGTCGGTCCCTTATATACCGCTGCCACCCAAGTCCTCATCCTGTCTCCCAGTCCTACGTGTTCCAAAGTAGACATCATAAACTGCCAGCTAACCCGGTCAAACGCCTTTTCGGCGTCTGTCCCTACAAACAGGCTAGGTGTTTTACTGGAGGATACCATATGTAGGAGATTAAGTACCTTAATCGTGTTGTCCCGGGCTTCCCTCGTGGGCACGAAGCCCACTTGGTCTAAGTGTATAAGGTGCGGGAGGTGTCTCTGAAGTCTAGATGCTAGGATTTTGGTGAACAATTTAAGGTCTGTATTGAGGAGGGATATGGGACGGTAGTTACCACAGCAAGCTGGGTCCTTCCCTTCTTTAAAAATAACGGATATTTGGGCCTGCAATGTGGTGGCGTGAAACGATTTCCCGGCGCCTAGCTCATTGAACAGCCTCACCATATGCTGCCCCAACGTTGGAAGCAAAGTCTTGTAGTATGCTATGGTGAGGCCGTCCGGGGCCTTACCTGGTTTGGCGCTCTTCAGGGCCAGTTGGATCTCTGGTAATGTGATGGGGTCTTCTAGACTGTCTCGGGCTTCAGCAGGTAGAGAGGGCATTAGGGATGTGGAGATATATTCTCGTATTGAGTCTGGTGAAGTAGAGGGTTTGGTCAGGTTGTACAGAGAGCTATAGAACTGCCCAAATTCCCGTGTAATCTGCTGTGGTGTGGACCGTTTCTGCCCTGTAGGGGACAGTACGTGTGGAATATAGGAGGCTTGTCGACGGGAGCGCAGTGTGTTGGCCAGCAGCTTGCCGCATTTATTACCCGACTCATATGTATATCGTCGACAGGTCTGCAGCGCCGCTTTGGCCTTGAAGTGCAATAGGTCTGTTACTTGCGAACGGAGCACGTCCAGTTCCGCGCCTACTTGTCTATTCGGGGTCAATTTATGTGTGGATTCCAGTGCTCTCAATCTATTAAGGAGCGAATTTAGCTGTGCCGAGCGTTCCTTCTTCAGCCTTGCTCCGTGTTTGATAAGCACTCCCCGGATCACCGCCTTATGTGCCTCCCACACTACGCCCACGTCACTGTCCGGGGAACCGTTGGTGGAGAAGTAATGTCCTAATTCCTTGATGACATCTGTCATAACCTCCGCGTTTTGTAGGAGCCCCTCATTCAGTCGCCATGTTGGCCTCTGGCCTCCACTGTGCTCAGAGAGGGAATATTTCAGTGTAATAGGGGCGTGATCCGACCACGTGATCGACCCGATGTCGACATCCCGGACCGCATCTAGTTGTCCATGTGGTAAGAGGAAGTAATCAATCCTCGAATACGTTTGGTGTGCCCTAGAGTAAAAGGTATAATCCCTCTCTCCAGGGTGCAGCAGACGCCAGGTGTCTATCAGTTGCATCGAGTGTAGGGTAGCGTCGATACGCTTCCGCATATCTCGGGTTAAGGACGACTTCCCGGAGGAGTTGTCTTCAGTCGGGATCAGAGAAACGTTCAGGTCTCCCCCCAGTATCAAATGGCCTTCCGTGAAGCGCCTGAGCTGTGTCAAGGTTTTCCTCAGGAAAACGTCCTGTTGGGCATTTGGAGCATAGAGGTTGGCAAACGTAATCGTCCTATCCCCTATTCTGCCTTTCAGAAAAAGAAAACGTCCCTCTCCGTCCGACAGGGTATCCAGTGGTGTCCAAGGGACCCGCGCGGAGATAAGTATCGATACTCCCCTGCTCTTAGCTTCTGTATATTGAGAATGGTGCGTAGTGGGGTAGAATTTGTTTTTCAGAAGTGGTATGTGAAAACATTTTTACAGATCTCATTCAAACTAGCCGCAATTGCAGTTTGTTTACTTACGGGGACCCGGGCGTGACGTCATCACATCGCCGCCCGGGCCTCCGACGGTCATAGAGATGACTGGTGACCATCTGGTCACCAGCCATCTCTATGGCAAACATCCGGCGGACGGCGATCATCTCTCCGGGCCCCAGATGGCACGGGAGAGCCCGGAGAAGCACCGCATGGCGGCGGGAGGGGGGGGGGGATGTCCCCTCCCACCGCCTGTAAGAACGATCTAGCGGCGGAACCGCCGCTATGATCGTTCTTACGGTGCGCAGGATTGCCGCCGCTAAAAAATGATATCTCAATGATGCCTCTGGGTGCAGGCATCATTGAGATATCCCCCCCGCAAAGCCCAGGACGTCATATGACGTCCACCCGGGATAACAGGTCCCCGTTTTGGACGTCATATGACGGCGTGTGGGTATTAAGTGGTTAAGTAAAGTTCTGTGAGCCCTTGACTGGGACCACCTCCTCCACCAGACCGAGCAGACAGACACTAATTTCCAGCGGAATCGGGACCCCGCTATACAAGAAGTGACCCCAGTCCAAAACAGCTGGACCTGGGGGCAGCCCCAAAATATATGATGAGCGTCAGCCGGTGCAAACGAGCACCTCCAACACTCCGAGGGGACCGAGGAGTATATCGAAGCCAACCTAGCAGGAGTATAGTACGCTCTATGGGTTTGAACAACATTTAAAAAAAATATATATATATTTTTTAATTAAATATTTTTTTCTTTTTTTACTTCAATTGTTTTATTTTTACACTTATTTATTTTTTTACATTTAAATTTTTTTGATCACTTTTATTCCAATTACAAGGAATGTAAATATCCCTTGTAATAAGGATCTATTGTGACAGGTCCTCTTTATGGAGGGATGCGGGGTCACAATTCCCTCGATCTCATGCTGACAGCCGCGATTGCGGCTTGGTTAACATCTTTGGCCCGATTGTGACGTCATAACATTGCGCACGGGCCTCCGACCATGTAGTCACCAGAAGTCTCTATGGTCGTCATCCGGCGCCGGACGGTTCTTTCTCCGGGTCCCCGATGGCACGGTAGAGCCCGGAGAAGCACCGGGGGGGGCGGGCCACGTCCCATCACGTTGCCAGTAAGAACGATCAAGTGGCAGAACTGCCGCTATGAGCATTCTTGCTGTGCGCAGAATCGCTGGCAGAAAAGAATATCTGAATGATGCCTGTAGCTGCACCCATCATTCAGATATCCCAGCTGAAAGTCCAGGATGTCATATGACGTCCTTGGGCTGGAAGTGGTTAAAGGATTTAGCACAAGCGTATCATGGACATTGCACTGCATAATCGCTCCTCTCTGGGATACGCGAGCTAACTTTACTGTTCACTTTTTTTTTTTTTTTTTAGAAGTGTATTTTGTTCCCCAAAAATTGCGTTTGAAAAAACGCTGCTCAAATATCGTGTGACATAAAATATTGCAACAACTGCCATTTTATTCTCTAGGGCAGGGTTTGACAAATTTGCTTGGAATCTAGGAGCCAGCTAAAAAAGTTAGGAGCCAGAAAACACGCCCCGTCGCGCCGAGCTCGCGCGCAGAAGTGAACGCATACGTGAGTAGCGCCCCGCATATGTAAATGGTATTTAAACCACACGTGTGAGGTGTCGCCGCGATTGGTACAGCGAGAGCAATAATTCTAGACCACCTCTGTAACTCAAAACATGCCACCTGTGGAATTTTTTTAACCGTCGCCTATGGAGATTTTAAAGGGTAAAAGTTTGTCGCCATTCCACGAGCGGACGCAATTTTGAAGCGTGACATGTTGGGTATCAATTTACTCGGCGTAACATTATCTTTCATAATATTAAAAAAAATGGGGATAATTTTACTGTTGTCTTATTTTTTTAATTTAAAAAAGTGTAATTTTTTCCCAAAAAAGTGCGCTTGTAAGACCGCTGCGCAAATACGGTGTGACAGAAAGTTTGCAACGGCCGCCATTTTATTCTCTAGGGTGTTAGAATAAAAAAAATATATATAATGTTTGGGGTTTCTAATTAGAGCGAATGAGATGGCACATTGGAACTGCTGTTTTACTTTCTCTTTCGTTCATAGACGGACACAGCCTTCATTGACCTTAGGGTTATGCTTCTTCCTACCAGGAGATTTAGGCAGAATTCTACAGCACTTAAGGTGTTAAAAACTTTCCTTCATGCTGCTCCTCCCAGGGGGCGTGGCTCCCCCAGGCATAACCCACACCCTGCTTTAGCAGCCTCAGTTTGTTTTCTGCCTAACGACAGGAGGTCAAGGCTATCTCTGGAGTTCCTGGACTCTGGAGTTTTTTTCTGGCGATTTTTCTCGCTTTTTTTATTATTTTGTTCCTGCATTTTTGAATCCTGCGATTCTTCTATCAACAGCCGACTGGGTGACAGGCTGGGTCCTCGACTCTTGTAGTCCCCCCATGTTCGGCCTTCGAGCGTGTGCCGGCCCTCAGCTCAGCTTTGGGACGTCCACGACAGGCCCCATTGCTCCAGGGGCGGCCGGGGAACTTTGGTTCTAGGGCACACATATGACCGGTCTCTATGGCTTTGTCACAGTGTGTCTGGCCGACAGCCATGCCGCTTACGGACGTTGGTTCTGTCTGGGATACCTCCAGCCGGGTAGTCGCAGGACAGGTAAGTAGTGGCCCCTTACTCAGGTAAGTGGTCTGGCTGGTGGTTTCCCTGGGGAGGTCGACTGAGGGTCCGCCCTGCTTTCCTCTCTCCCCTTCCTCTCCCTCCTTCCCCTGACTGGGTAGTGGCTGTGAAGGGGGGCCTCCTGGGTTTTCTTTGTTACCACCGGGGCCCGTGTGTTGTTAGGGGGACTGTGTTGTTACTCTGGGGGGTGCTGCTGTGTGCTGCTGTGTTCTATGAGGTAATTTTTACCTCAGACAGCGGCCGTCTTGGAAATCTCCTTGGTAACGCTGTGATTCTTTTCTGAGGTAACAGACAAAGCAGTCAGTGCTGCTGTGTTCTATGAGGTAATTTTTACCTCAGACAGTGGCCGTCTTGGAAATCTCCTTGGTAACGCTGTGATTCTTTTCTGAGGTAACAGACAAAGCAGTCAGGGCTGCTGTGTTCTATGAGGTAATTTTTACCTCAGACAGTGGCCGTCTTGGAAATCTCCTTGGTAACGCTGTGATTCTTTTCTGAGATAACAGACAAAGCAGTCAGGGCTGCTGTGTTCTATGAGGTAATTTTTACCTCAGACAGCGGCCGTCTTGGAAATCTCCTTGGTAACGCTGTGATTCTTTTCTGAGGTAACAGACAAAGCAGTCAGGGCTGCTGTGTTCTATGAGGTAATTTTTACCTCAGACAGCGGCCGTCTTGGAAATCTCCTTGGTAACGCTGTGATTCTTTTCTGAGGTAACAGACAAAGCAGTCAGTGCTGCTGTGTTCTATGAGGTAATTTTTACCTCAGACAGCGGCCGTCTTGGAAATCTCCTTGGTAACGCTGTGATTCTTTTCTGAGGTAACAAAGCAGTCAGTGCTGCTGTGTTCTATGAGGTAATTTTTACCTCAGACAGCGGCCGTCTTGGAAATCTCCTTGGTAACGATGTGATTCTTCCCTGAGATGACTCGGCACAGCCTCTGGTCAGTTTTTAGTGCTGTTACAGTTTTAGTGCTGTGAATCTTCCATGAGGTGAATACACATCACAGTCAGCACATCAGAGCACACCTGAGGTTTTTCAGCTCCCTCTGCAGCTGGGTGGGGTGGTGAATACCGGGGGCCCCCATGCTCTGCAATAGCAGCAAGGAGGTGACCAGTGGGTTTTTTTTGTCCTGCCTTGCAGGGTGGGTGACTCAGCGCTGACACTATGGAACTCAAGCTATGCCTGAGTTAACCCTTAATGCCCCTCCCCCTGCCACATCTGTTATGTTGGCTGTCCTGGGTTTCTTGCCAGGTTTGAAGCAGCTAGTGCCCGGATGGGGGGTAAAAAAACGCCCCCTCCCTGAAGCCTGCTTCTGGGGATGACACAGAATCGCTGTTTTTTTCTGGTTCTGTTATGTCAGAGGCTGCGGGTTTTAACCCTTATGGATAGTGAGGATGACTCTGCTGCAGTCAGTTGCTGGCAAGAATTTGTTGGAGCTCTTGTTTCTGCGGTGCGTGAGGCTCTAAAAATTGAGGATGTGGCGGAGACACCTCCGTGTCAGTACCAGCAGACTACCACGCATCGCTGAAGTGTTTCCTTGTGTTCCTTATTTGGACTATATGTTATACAAGGAATGGGATGCACCGCAAAAAGTTTGTCAAAAAACTTTGCAACCCGTTACCCCCTTGAGGGGGGCTTTAAAAAAAAAAAAAAAAAAGTAGGTCTCTCCTCCGCCAGTGGACCCCCCTGTGTCCAGACTGCGCAAGGCCACCACATTGCCTGTGGAAGGGGCTCCTGCATTTCAGGATCCCGCTGATAGGAGAGTGGAGGCCGTGGCCCGCTCCCTATTCACGGTGGTGGGTTCGGCGGTGAGGCCGGCTCTGGCCGGGGCCCTGGCAGGCCCCGACTAAATGGGCGAAGCTCCTGCTGCAGGAGCTGGAAGAAGGACCTCTAAGGTGGCCTTGGTGATCACCGTTAAGGGTGAACGGTCCTTTTGGGTCTTCCCTGACTGGCATCATTGAGGATGCCACAGGTGGTAAGCGCATGCTGTTCCCACGGTTTGGGAAGGGCTAGGGACCTCGCCCTGTGCAAGGACCCTCCTTGCCTACCTCCGAGCGTTTTTTCGCTCGCCCTGTGCGGTGGGGGTAGGTCTACATGGTGCTTGAATCCCCGCTGCGGGGTAGCAGCGCACCGTATACCGCATGCCTAACAAGTCTGCGGACATACCTGCTTCCGCCTGAAGGTCTGCTCCCGCCCGTGTCTCGGGTGGGAGACTGGCTTCGCATTGCGAAGTGTTTTCCTTGGGGTACAAGATTGAGTTTCTCTCTTGTCTGCCAAACAGGTTTTTTCCCTCCGGTTCGCCGGTTGACTCCGTCAGGGGCTGTCCAGGATCTTCTGGTCAGGGGAGTGATTGTGCCAGTTCCCTCGTTGGAACGGTCTCGGGGTTTTACTCCATTCTGTTTGTGTCCCCATGGAGGATGGGGCCCGGTCGATCCTGGGCCTCAAGTCCCTCGTTTTGTTTTGTCAGGTTTTTCTGGCATCCTTGGATGTCATGAACGTGTACCTGCATATCCTCAAACCACCAGAGATTCTGTGCTTTGCGGTCGGGGGGGACCATTTTCAATGGTGTCCTTCCCATTCGGCGGGTTTTCGCCAAGGTGCTCGTACCGATACTGGCCCGGCTGTGACAGCGGGGGTTTGTTATCATGGGATGTCTGAACGACATTCTCCTACGAGCTTCTTCGAGCTCTGCATTGGTGGAGCCGTGTCTATCACGTGTCAGGCTCTCCGAGTGTTCGGCTGGTTTCTGGATTGTCCTGAAATCAGGGTTGATTCCGTCTCAGGGATACCTGAGACTGGTCCTGGATTCCTCCGGGGCGGGAGTGTTTTTCTCCTAGCGGAAAAACTTCAGACTCTGCTATCTGCTGTGCAGCAGTTGCCGACCCAGAAGCGGTCATCTCTGCGATTCTGCAGGAAGGTTCTGGGTCAGTTGGTAGCCTCTTTCGAGGCGGTTCCGTATGCCCAATTCCACGCCAGGGTACTACGGAGGGAACTGCTGTCACGATGGGACTAGCTTCCGTCATCTCTGGATTACCAGATTCAGTTGAGTCATCTGATCATGTCTCCCCTGGTATGGTGGCTGGCGTTTCCGGTGCTTCGGGCCGGAAAGTCATTTTTCTGCAGGCCACTGGACAGTGGTCACGACGGATGCCAGCCTCTCCGGTTGGGGAGGGGCGCTTGGGGCACCCAGTCAGCCCAGGGGCACTGGACTCAGGTGGAGTCCTGCCTACTGATCAACGTTCTGGAGCTCCGAGCAATCAAGCTTTGCCTTACCAGGTGGTCCCTGGATCTACAGGGCCGACCGGTCAGGATCCTGTCCGATAACACCACGTCCTTGGCGTAGGTTGATCATCAGGGAGGCACACGGAGTTCTGTTGCAGCGACGGGGGTCGCGCGCATCCTTTCGGTGGGCCGAAGGGTCCGTTCCGGCTCTATCGGCCGGGTACATTCCGGGAATACGGAATTGGCTAGCCGACTACCTAAGTCGCACTGCACTGGGCCAAGGAGAGTGGTCTCTCCACCCGCAGGTGTTTCGGGGTCTGTGCCGAAAGTGGGGCACTCCGGACGTGGACCTTCTAGCGTCCCGTCTCTATCGGTAGGTGCCACGGTTCGTGGCCAGGTTTAAGGACCCGTGGGCGGGCGCGTTGGTGGCTCCTTGGGGTCGCTGTCGCCTACTTTACACCTTCCCTCCTCGGAAGCTTCTTCCTCGCCTGCTGCGCAGAGTAGAAGCTGTAGGGATTCTATCGGTCCTGATTGCCCCAGATTGGCCGCGTCGCTTCTGGTACGCGGACCAGGTGCGTCTTCCCCTGGGAATTGATTTTCTGTTACAGGGTCCAATCTTCCACCCTGTTTCACAGCCACCGGCCTTAGCGGCGTGGCTGTTGAGAGCCAGGGGCTTAAGGACCGAGGCCTATTGGGCTCGGTGGTCTCTACCGTGCTGCCTGCACGGAGGTCTACCTCACGTAGGTTTTTTCCTCATACATGGAAGGCCTACTTCTCTGTGTGTGGGGAGATGAACTGGCACTCTCGTACATGCGTTGTGTACAGGATTCTGCTGTCTTTGCAGCAGGGAGTGGTTCAGGCTCTCGCCTTACGTACGGTTAGGAGCCAGATTTCTGCTCTGGCTGTTTTTTACTTGCAGTGACCCTTGGCATAGCACTCCTGGGTGCGTGCGTTGGATCAGGGGGTCTGGCAGGTGGCCCCTCCGGTGCGCCCTCCATTACCCCCATGGGACTTGATTTTAGTCCTTTCAGTGCTTCGGGATGCTCCCTTTGAGGACATTCGGGAGGTTTTTTGTTTTATTGTCACAAAAGGTGATTTTATTTCTGGTAGCAATTACCTCGATCAGACGGGTGTCTGTCTGTTCTGGTGGCCTTGTCTTGCAAGGCTCCCTGCTTGGTCATCCGTAAGGATGAGGTGGTGCTGCGGCCGCAGCCGTTTTTCTCCCTAAGGTCGTTTCGGCTTTTCACTTGGATGTGGACATTGTTCTTCCATCCTTGTGTCCTCAGCCGAAGAACCCGAAGGAGGCCACTTTACATTCTTTGGATGTGGTTCGGGCCCTTCGAGTTTACTTGTCGGCGACAGCTCCGTTCCGGATGTCGGACTCGCTGTTCGTGTCTGTGTCCGGTCCCAGTAAGGGCCTGGCAGTTTCGTCGGCCACCATTTCCAGGTGGATCCGACGGATTGTGCTTCAGGCCTATGCCCTGAAGGGCGGGCGCCCCCCTTTCGGGTCATGGCGCATTCGACCAGGGCGATCGGGGCCTCTTGGGCTTTCCGACACCAAGCCTCTGTGTTACTGGTGTGTAAGGCTGCGACCTGGTCGTCGGTCCACGCTTTTTCAAAGTTTTATATGGTGGATGTGAGTGCATCTTCGGATGCCTCCATTGGCCGCAGGGTGTTACAGGCGGCAGTTTAAGGTTGGAGTTCCTCCGTTGAGTAACTCCGGTTTTTGTTTGGGGTGTAACCTGTTTTTGCTGTGTTATTTTTCCCACCCCTCGAATTTTTTGACACTGCTTGGGGACGTCCCTAAGGTCAATGAAGGCTGTGTCCGTCTATGAACGAAAGAGAAAAAAGGATTTTTGTACTCACCGTAAAATCCATTTCTCTGAGTTCATAGACGGACACAGCACCCACCCCTCCTTTGTTTGTACTGCTTGTTACGAACTGAGGCTGCTAAAGCAGGGTGTGGGTTATGCCTGGGGGAGCCACGCCCCCTGGGAGGAGCAGCATGAAGGAAAGTTTTTAACACCTTAAGTGCTGTAGAATTCTGCCTAAATCTCCTGGTAGGAAGAAGCATAACCCTAAGGTCAATGAAGGCTGTGTCCGTCTATGAACTCAGAGAAATGGATTTTACGGTGAGTACAAAAATCCTTTTTTTTATGCCAACGGCCACCACAAGATGGCGCCAGATCACAGAAGTGGTCTCTGCGGCAAGTACGCCGCAAGATTACCTTTATCGTGGCGAGAGATGCACAAACCACCCCCCCCCCCCCCCCGCCGCTCTCCGGTGCCCTCCTCTGCTTACCGAAGCCGTCGGTAGCGGCGGAGGCGATTCGGTCCTGTCACCCCACCCGTCTCCATATCATCGCAGAGCGGAAGCAAAGTCAAAACGTCACTTGCACCCCAAGTCTTTTTGACCCCAGATCTTATAGTTAGGAGGTCCTGTCCTGTTTTTTTCTATTACAAGGGATGTTTAACCACTTGTCCACGGGAGGACGTCATATGACGTCCTCCACTTTGTGCGTTGATATCTGAATGATGGGTGCAGCTACAGGCATCATTCAGATATCGCCATCTTCAGCCGCCGATTCTGTGCACCATAAGAACGATCAAAGCGGCGGTCCTGCTGCCTGATCGTTCTTATAGGCAGCGGGAGGGGACATCCCCCCTCCCTCCGCCATCCGGTGCTTCTCCGGGCTCTCCTGTGCCATCGGGGCCCAGAGAGAGAATCGGTCGGCGCTGCCTGGAAAGCATAAAGATGACTGGTGACCAGATGGTCACCAGTTATCTCGCCGGTACGCGGAAGTAAACAAAGCCGCAATCGCGGCTGTCGGCCTGTGAGTCTTATTGACCCCACAGCTCTCCATAAAGAGGACCTGTCACACTGATTCCTATTACAAGGGATGTTTACATTCCTTGTAATATTAATAAGTGATAATAAAAAAAAAAGTGTAAATAAAAAAAGTTAAGTAAAATGGAAAAAAAAATCTGATTAATTTTCTAGCAAAAAAATTGTGATTTTTACATGAAGGAGAGAAGTGCCAAAATAGTGGTTAATTTCCCTTTTTTTTTTTTTTTTTGTCAACATAAACAAATAAAGTAATATGAATAAGAAGAAAAAAAATGTTAAAGCGCCCGTCCCGACGAGCTCGTGCGCAGAAGCGAACGCATATGTGAGCAGTGCCCGCATATGAAAACAGTGTTCAAACCACACATCGTTGGAGCGAGAGCAATAATTCTAGCTCTAGACCCCCTCTGTAACTCAAAACATGCAACCTGTAGAATTTTTTAAGCATCGCCTATGGAGGTTTTTAAGGGTAAAAGTTTGTCGCCATTCCACGAGCGGGTGCAACTTTGAAGCGTGACACGTTGGGTATCAATTTACTTGGTGTAACATCATCTTTCACAATATAAAAAAAAATTGGGATAACTTTACTGTTGTCTTATTTTTTAATTTAAAAAAGTGTTTTTTTTCCCCAAAATAGTGCGCTTGTAAGACCGCTGCGCAAATACACTGTGACAAAAGGTATTGCGCACCGTGATTGGCTGAGCAATCAACTGGGACCCGTGATGTGTCCCAGATTGCCAAGAGGCAGGGGGGAGAGGTGACCTTCCTTCCGGCGTCGCGGTGCCCAAGGGAGTAAGTGTGAGCCAAATGTGGCATGTCAGGGGGTAACCTTCCCTTAAAGCGGAAGTTCCATTTTTGGGTGGAACTTCGCTTTAAGTATCGGTATTGCAGTCATTGGAATATTTATTCAATCTTAAAATCTCCCCTTTAGCTGTTTGGAGCCCTGCAATACTCAGGATTCTGTGGGCGGGTCTGTTGTCCAGGGATCAGTGGGTGGAGTCGTCATGTTGGCGAGGCATGAATGGTTCTTACACTGAATATCTGCTGGTCTTGTGGAAAGTCATCACATGACTTCAGCATGCTCAATCATGCTGAGGTGTGGAGCAGCCAATTCTGGGAGAGCTGGAGAAAAAGGGAGGGGGATGTGAAGTACACAGAATGTCTCCCTCACACTCCTGCATAAGATGAGGAGATCACGTGTCACTCACAGCAAGGGGGAAGATTTGACACCTATTTCTCTGTGTGTCTGTTTTTATCTTGTTGAAAAAAGATAAGACGATTTCTCAGAGCTGGAATAACTTTGTGGCAAGACTGGGCACAGATGACATGACATCCTCTGCTGTAACAGATGTGTCTTCATTAAAAAAAAAAAAAAAAAAAAACATTTTTGGGGGTTTACATCCACTTTAATTATCGGTATTGCAGTCATTGGAATATTTACTTCTCCTCTGAGTCGGTATTCAATCTAAAGATTCATTATTTTTTTTATTTTTTTCAGGTCCAAATGTTCTTGTCACCAACTGTCGGTAGATGCCACTCGCTGCACACCTGGGGGGCAGGTGAACATGCAAGTTGGATACCAACACAAGCGTCTGGAAGAGTGTCTACCTACAGGGTAAAGGCCGATGGCTGTAACTAAGTGCACTGGATACACACCAGCCTGTCATAATATCATGGAATTTAGCTTTTGGCTCTTTTGATTGGTTGATTCTTATACAATTTTAGCACGGGAGAATGATTATTCTGCTAAACCGGCTGAGATTAGAACTTTCTGTGGATGGCCTAACACCTCTCTGCCTCCTTGCATCATATGCCAGTATATTTTTTTCTTACTGATGTTTCTTTTGGTAGAAACTGTTTGTGTGTTTTTTGTGTTTTTTGTGTGTGTGTGTGTGTGTGTGTGTGTGTGTTTTTTTTTTATACCATTGGGCATGTCCAATTCCTCCAAGAGTAGCTGGTGGGATGGGGATGAAAGAAAAATCCTGGATCGCCGCACTCCTCAAAAAACAATGTCTTTATTCAAAACATGAAAAAACAACAAAAATTCAAATGGAAAAAACAGCCAAAATTCATGCAGTCAAACAAGAAGTGGACTAGGAAAAAAGAGCTGACATGTTTCGCATCTTGTGATGCTTACTCGTAGCTGGTGGAAGGTCAGTCCCTATTGATGTAGACATGACCCCCCCCAGATCTACATCTCCCATGGCCCCTTTCCCCAGCACAGTTTCTGGGCAGGGTATTGGCAGTCAAGGCCGCAGTATTGTTTTGCTGAGAGAAATCGCGTGGCGTGAGACAAAAGTTTGAGCAAACAGATTGGGTTCTATAGTCCAGCGGACAAGACTAACAATGCTGGTTGGGATTTTGGTGCAGCGGGGGCACTGTGTTGTCGGCTTACCCACCTACCCACCGTAGATGTACTCCGGCAAGGCGGCCGCTCTGCGCCAGATCACGTGCCTGGTACGTAATCTGACAGTTTCCGAGTCTGGGGTTGCGCGCCGCCAGGAACCCTCTCCTGTGGTTAGACACAGCGGGAGGCAATCGTCTGGGTCCGACGCGATACCCGCCGATCGTTTAGGACAGGGATCTTCACACTACGGCCCTCCAGATGTGGTGGAACTACACTTCCCATGAGGCATTGTAAAAAATCTGACATTCACAGACATGACTAGGCATGATGGGAATTGTAGTTCCTGCACAACTGGAGGGCCGTAGTTTGAAGACCCCTGGTTTAGGAGAAAGGCAGACCTCCATTCTGCCTATGTGAACAAGGCAGATTACCTTTTTGTGAGAGGGGAATTTGCTGATCCTGTGTTGCCGCTAAGGACCTCCCCCACGGTTACTAATTACACCTAGACAACTCATTTAACCCTTTGATCACCCCATGATGTTAACCCCTTCAGTGCCATTAGTACAGTAACGGTGCATTTTTTTTTTTAGCACTGATCACTGTATTGGTGTCACTGGTGCTCAAAAAGTGTAAGTTGGGTATCCAGTTTGTCCACTGCAATATTTCAGTCCCGCTATAAGTCGCTGATCTCCGGCATTACTAGTACCGTATATACTCGAGTTAAAGCCGACCAGAATATAAGCCGAGGCACCTAATTTTACCACAAAAAACTGGGAAAACCTATTAACTCGAGTATAAGCCTAGGGTGTCCATCTGCATGCCTCACTGTGCCCATGCCTCACTGTGCCCATGACTAGACTTGCGTTTAACATGGGAGTATATAGAAGGGATGCCCGGCTTTGAAAAATCTGTGCTCCCCGGCCATAGGTCCCCCAGACAGAAAATGTTGCACACTTGCAGAGGAGAACTTGGGCTACATGTGTACCTACAGCCGGCTGGTAACAGGTCCTCAAAGTTACCAGAGAAATTACCGTTTAACATGGGAGTCTATGGAAGGGGTGCCCGACTTTGAAAAATCGGTGCTCCCCTGCCGTAGGTCCCCTGGACAACAAACTTTGCACACTTATATATGAAGAGTGGGGCTATATGTTTGCCAAATTTGGGGTCCAGGGGAGCTACAGCCAGCTAGTACCGGGTCCCCAAATCCAGGAGATCAGGCGCAAAAAGGTGACTCGAGTATAAGGCCGAGGGGGGCATTTTCAGCACGAAAAAAGGAGCTGAAAAACTTGGCTTATACTCGAGTATATACGGTAATTAATTTATTTATTTATTTTTATCACAGGGTGTATGAATGCAACAAGCGATGTAAATGCAATCCAGGTATATGTACGAACCGCCTGGTGCAGCATGGCCTCCAAGTGCGTCTCCAGCTCTTCAAGACGCAGAACAAAGGGTGGGGAATTCGCTGTCTGGATGACATTGCAAAAGGGTCCTTCGTCTGTATATATGCAGGTAAGGCTACTTGGGGGGGGGGGGGGGTTACCTTTTAGAATAACCCTAGAATTTAGAGCAGATCTGTGAATAAATGTTGCTAGAGGGAATTGGTAAAAAGTAATTGGGGGGCTGCATTCAATGCCGTAAGGTAAAAAAAATGTTGTTTTTACAACAATTTCAAAGTGGACTTGAACTTAGAAAGTGAAAATTTTCTATGTTATCCTTACGACAATTGCTGCAGTTGGTGCCTCCAGAACTACATCTTCCAAAGCTTTTTTCCCTACATACTGTATGGGCGGAATTTTGGGAGTCAAGGCAGCTAGTTTTCTAGGAATGAAATCGATGCATATTCATGGAGTGCAGGATATATTGGTTTGTGGTGCCTGGATTATCCTCTTTAGTAGTTGGGTGAACCCTTCCTTTTGTTTTCCCTCACAGGTAAAATCCTGACAGATGACTTTGCAGACAAAGAAGGGTTAGAGATGGGAGATGAATATTTTGCAAATTTGGACCACATTGAGAGCGTAGAAAACTACAAGGAAGGTTACGAAAGTGATGTCAAGTCATCTTCTGATAGCAGCGGCGTAGACCTCAAGGAAGACCATGGAGAAAACACCGGCACTGAGGAGCAGGAGGAGTCCCAAGACAGTTCGGATGACAATTTTGGAAAAAATGAGGACATCACAACTAGCTCTGTATGGCGGAGCTATGCTACACGGCGGACAACTAGGGGACAGAAGAATGGGGCTGTAAATACCTCCTCTAAGGACAAGGATAAGGACAAGGACTCTGCTTTAGCCAGACAGACCAGCCAAGAGGAAAACGCAGACTGCAAGCTGCCCGAGGAGACCTCCAAGAACAAGGTGGCTTCTTGGTTGAGCTCCAACACCATGTCTGACTCGTATTTGGACTCTGATAGCCGGTCGTCTCTCAAAATGGGAGATGTGGCAGATGTGGAGAAGCGCGTGAAGAAGGAGGAACCTGCTAAGGTGAGAGTGGTCTGCTGGTCACTGGTGTTGCACAAATGTTTTTTTTTTTTTTTTGATGTAGTGTCCATCCTCCACATAGTTGCCGGTGTCTTGTCGAGCTGGTTCCTGCGTAGGCGCAGACGAAGCCCACGGAAATCTCCGAACCTCATCAGCTGTTCTTCAGGTGTACACTGCGCATGGGCGGCATCCAGGCTCATTCCTTACCATCCCTGTGGTCTTGGTGCATGTTAACAAAAGTGCCAGGAGGTCGTGAGGCCGACTGGCCACTTACAGCGAGGTCCACGTCGCCCTGGACCTGTTGCAATAACAACTGAGGAGCGGGTACACCTGAAAACAGCTGATCAGGTTTGGTGATTTCCGTCGGCTTGGATTGCGCCTGGGCAGTCAAGAGGGAACCATATCAATAGAAGGAAACATATCGGCAGAACACCGGCCTTCCAGGATTTGACAGTGGTGGGTTGCTTTGCTTTAACCAAGATTCGGCCTCGATTAGCTGTTCGCTTAGCATAGTGGTAAAGTAGTCCTCTGCCATCCTTATCAGTTGACTATGGAAGCCCTCTGTCCTTGGGTAGAGCCTCTGCATTCCTTGTTTGCTGGTCTCATTCGAACTGAATAAGATCTGAAGGGATTTGTACTATTAAATTGATTTTAACTACTTAGCGACCAGCTGCCCGCAATGTACTGCGGACGCTGTACGCAAAGCGATGTACCCGTGGCGCCCACTGTGATGGCACACAGCAGGAGTTTGTCAGCAAGTCCCGCCAATGATTCATGGTAAACACTGCTCTGTAGAGAGGGAGCAATCTGTCTGTTTCTCATCCCTGCTTTGCAGGGATAAGAAACTGGGTGATCTTATTAAAAGCAGCACACTTTACACACATCACACATAGTTAGGCACATGGTTAACCCCTTGATTGCCCTAGATATTAACCCCTTCCCAGCCAGCGTCATTGGTATAATGATTGTGTGTAGTATCACTGATTTCTGTATTAATGTCACTAGTGATGTTGGTGGCAGTTAGTCAGTTTCCCTCAGCATCAGTTAGTGTCAGATTTCCCGCCGCACTATCGCAATCCCATTTATAAGTCACTGATTGCCACCATTATTGGTATAAAAAAAATACCGAAATTCCAGTGTGTATATATACCATAGTTTGTAGGCGCTGTAACTTTTACGCAAAGCAATCAATATACACGTATTGGGATTTCTCTTTCGTTCATAGACGGACACAGCCTTCATTGACCTTAGGGTTATGCTTCTTCCTACCAGGAGATTTAGGCAGAATTCTACAGCACTTAAGGTGTTAAAAACTTTCCTTCATGCTGCTCCTCCCAGGGGGCGTGGCTCCCCCAGGCATAACCCACACCCTGCTTTAGCAGCCTCAGTTTGTTTTCTGCCTAACGACAGGAGGTCAAGGCTATCTCTGGAGTTCCTGGACTCTGGAGTTTTTTTCTGGCGATTTTTCTCGCTTTTTTTATTATTTTGTTCCTGCGTTTTTGAATCCTGCGATTCTTCTATCAACAGCCGACTGGGTGACAGGCTGGGTCCTCGACTCTTGTAGTCCCCCCATGTTCGGCCTTCGAGCGTGTGCCGGCCCTCAGCTCAGCTTTGGGACGTCCACGACAGGCCCCATTGCTCCAGGGGCGGCCGGGGAACTTTGGTTCTAGGGCACACATATGACCGGTCTCTATGGCTTTGTCACAGTGTGTCTGGCCGACAGCCATGCCGCTTACGGACGTTGGTTCTGTCTGGGATACCTCCAGCCGGGTAGTCGCAGGACAGGTAAGTAGTGGCCCCTTACTCAGGTAAGTGGTCTGGCTGGTGGTTTCCCTGGGGAGGTCGACTGAGGGTCCGCCCTGCTTTCCTCTCTCCCCTTCCTCTCCCTCCTTCCCCTGACTGGGTAGTGGCTGTGAAGGGGGGCCTCCTGGGTTTTCTTTGTTACCACCGGGGCCCGTGTGTTGTTAGGGGGACTGTGTTGTTACTCTGGGGGGTGCTGCTGTGTGCTGCTGTGTTCTATGAGGTAATTTTTACCTCAGACAGCGGCCGTCTTGGAAATCTCCTTGGTAACGCTGTGATTCTTTTCTGAGGTAACAGACAAAGCAGTCAGGGCTGCTGTGTTCTATGAGGTAATTTTTACCTCAGACAGTGGCCGTCTTGGAAATCTCCTTGGTAACGCTGTGATTCTTTTCTGAGATAACAGACAAAGCAGTCAGGGCTGCTGTGTTCTATGAGGTAATTTTTACCTCAGACAGCGGCCGTCTTGGAAATCTCCTTGGTAACGCTGTGATTCTTTTCTGAGGTAACAGACAAAGCAGTCAGGGCTGCTGTGTTCTATGAGGTAATTTTTACCTCAGACAGCGGCCGTCTTGGAAATCTCCTTGGTAACGCTGTGATTCTTTTCTGAGGTAACAGACAAAGCAGTCAGTGCTGCTGTGTTCTATGAGGTAATTTTTACCTCAGACAGCGGCCGTCTTGGAAATCTCCTTGGTAACGCTGTGATTCTTTTCTGAGGTAACAAAGCAGTCAGTGCTGCTGTGTTCTATGAGGTAATTTTTACCTCAGACAGCGGCCGTCTTGGAAATCTCCTTGGTAACGATGTGATTCTTCCCTGAGATGACTCGGCACAGCCTCTGGTCAGTTTTTAGTGCTGTTACAGTTTTAGTGCTGTGAATCTTCCATGAGGTGAATACACATCACAGTCAGCACATCAGAGCACACCTGAGGTTTTTCAGCTCCCTCTGCAGCTGGGTGGGGTGGTGAATACCGGGGGCCCCCATGCTCTGCAATAGCAGCAAGGAGGTGACCAGTGGGTTTTTTTGTCCTGCCTTGCAGGGTGGGTGACTCAGCGCTGACACTATGGAACTCAAGCTATGCCTGAGTTAACCCTTAATGCCCCTCCCCCTGCCACATCTGTTATGTTGGCTGTCCTGGGTTTCTTGCCAGGTTTGAAGCAGCTAGTGCCCGGATGGGGGGTAAAAAAACGCCCCCTCCCTGAAGCCTGCTTCTGGGGATGACACAGAATCGCTGTTTTTTTCTGGTTCTGTTATGTCAGAGGCTGCGGGTTTTAACCCTTATGGATAGTGAGGATGACTCTGCTGCAGTCAGTTGCTGGCAAGAATTTGTTGGAGCTCTTGTTTCTGCGGTGCGTGAGGCTCTAAAAATTGAGGATGTGGCGGAGACACCTCCGTGTCAGTACCAGCAGACTACCACGCATCGCTGAAGTGTTTCCTTGTGTTCCTTATTTGGACTATATGTTATACAAGGAATGGGATGCACCGCAAAAAGTTTGTCAAAAAACTTTGCAACCCGTTACCCCCTTGAGGGGGGCTTTAAAAAAAAAAAAAAAAAAGTAGGTCTCTCCTCCGCCAGTGGACCCCCCTGTGTCCAGACTGCGCAAGGCCACCACATTGCCTGTGGAAGGGGCTCCTGCATTTCAGGATCCCGCTGATAGGAGAGTGGAGGCCGTGGCCCGCTCCCTATTCACGGTGGTGGGTTCGGCGGTGAGGCCGGCTCTGGCTGGGGCCCTGGCAGGCCCCGACTAAATGGGCGAAGCTCCTGCTGCAGGAGCTGGAAGAAGGACCTCTAAGGTGGCCTTGGTGATCACCGTTAAGGGTGAACGGTCCTTTTGGGTCTTCCCTGACTGGCATCATTGAGGATGCCACAGGTGGTAAGCGCATGCTGTTCCCACGGTTTGGGAAGGGCTAGGGACCTCGCCCTGTGCAAGGACCCTCCTTGCCTACCTCCGAGCGTTTTTTCGCTCGCCCTGTGCGGTGGGGGTAGGTCTACATGGTGCTTGAATCCCCGCTGCGGGGTAGCAGCGCACCGTATACCGCATGCCTAACAAGTCTGCGGACATACCTGCTTCCGCCTGAAGGTCTGCTCCCGCCCGTGTCTCGGGTGGGAGACTGGCTTCGCATTGCGAAGTGTTTTCCTTGGGGTACAAGATTGAGTTTCTCTCTTGTCTGCCAAACAGGTTTTTTCCCTCCGGCTTCTGGCCTCCTCCGGTTCGCCGGTTGACTCCGTCAGGGGCTGTCCAGGATCTTCTGGTCAGGGGAGTGATTGTGCCAGTTCCCTCGTTGGAACGGTCTCGGGGTTTTACTCCATTCTGTTTGTGTCCCCATGGAGGATGGGGCCCGGTCGATCCTGGGCCTCAAGTCCCTCGTTTTGTTTTGTCAGGTTTTTCTGGCATCCTTGGATGTCATGAACGTGTACCTGCATATCCTCAAACCACCAGAGATTCTGTGCTTTGCGGTCGGGGGGGACCATTTTCAATGGTGTCCTTCCCATTCGGCGGGTTTTCGCCAAGGTGCTCGTACCGATACTGGCCCGGCTGTGACAGCGGGGGTTTGTTATCATGGGATGTCTGGACGACATTCTCCTACGAGCTTCTTCGAGCTCTGCATTGGTGGAGCCGTGTCTATCACGTGTCAGGCTCTCCGACTGGTTTCTGGATTGTCCTGAAATCAGGGTTGATTCCGTCTCAGGGATACCTGAGACTGGTCCTGGATTCCTCCGGGGCGGGAGTGTTTTTCTCCTAGCGGAAAAAACTTCAGACTCTGCTATCTGCTGTGCAGCAGTTGCCGACCCAGAAGCGGTCATCTCTGCGATTCTGCAGGAAGGTTCTGGGTCAGTTGGTAGCCTCTTTCGAGGCGGTTCCGTATGCCCAATTCCACGCCAGGGTACTACGGAGGGAACTGCTGTCACGATGGGACTAGCTTCCGTCATCTCTGGATTACCAGATTCAGTTGAGTCATCTGATCATGTCTCCCCTGGTATGGTGGCTGGCGTTTCCGGTGCTTCGGGCCGGAAAGTCATTTTTCTGCAGGCCACTGGACAGTGGTCACGACGGATGCCAGCCTCTCCGGTTGGGGAGGGGCGCTTGGGGCACCCAGTCAGCCCAGGGGCACTGGACTCAGGTGGAGTCCTGCCTACTGATCAACGTTCTGGAGCTCCGAGCAATCAAGCTTTGCCTTACCAGGTGGTCCCTGGATCTACAGGGCCGACCGGTCAGGATCCTGTCCGATAACACCACGTCCTTGGCGTAGGTTGATCATCAGGGAGGCACACGGAGTTCTGTTGCAGCGACGGGGGTCGCGCGCATCCTTTCGGTGGGCCGAAGGGTCCGTTCCGGCTCTATCGGCCGGGTACATTCCGGGAATACGGAATTGGCTAGCCGACTACCTAAGTCGCACTGCACTGGGCCAAGGAGAGTGGTCTCTCCACCCGCAGGTGTTTCGGGGTCTGTGCCGAAAGTGGGGCACTCCGGACGTGGACCTTCTAGCGTCCCGTCTCTATCGGTAGGTGCCACGGTTCGTGGCCAGGTTTAAGGACCCGTGGGCGGGCGCGTTGGTGGCTCCTTGGGGTCGCTGTCGCCTACTTTACACCTTCCCTCCTCGGAAGCTTCTTCCTCGCCTGCTGCGCAGAGTAGAAGCTGTAGGGATTCTATCGGTCCTGATTGCCCCAGATTGGCCGCGTCGCTTCTGGTACGCGGACCAGGTGCGTCTGCTGGCAGACGCCCCCTAGCGTCTTCCCCTGGGAATTGATTTTCTGTTACAGGGTCCAATCTTCCACCCTGTTTCACAGCCACCGGCCTTAGCGGCGTGGCTGTTGAGAGCCAGGGGCTTAAGGACCGAGGCCTATTGGGCTCGGTGGTCTCTACCGTGCTGCCTGCACGGAGGTCTACCTCACGTAGGTTTTTTCCTCATACATGGAAGGCCTACTTCTCTGTGTGTGGGGAGATGAACTGGCACTCTCGTACATGCGTTGTGTACAGGATTCTGCTGTCTTTGCAGCAGGGAGTGGTTCAGGCTCTCGCCTTACGTACGGTTAGGAGCCAGATTTCTGCTCTGGCTGTTTTTTACTTGCAGTGACCCTTGGCATAGCACTCCTGGGTGCGTGCGTTGGATCAGGGGGTCTGGCAGGTGGCCCCTCCGGTGCGCCCTCCATTACCCCCATGGGACTTGATTTTAGTCCTTTCAGTGCTTCGGGATGCTCCCTTTGAGGACATTCGGGAGGTTTTTTGTTTTATTGTCACAAAAGGTGATTTTATTTCTGGTAGCAATTACCTCGATCAGACGGGTGTCTGTCTGTTCTGGTGGCCTTGTCTTGCAAGGCTCCCTGCTTGGTCATCCGTAAGGATGAGGTGGTGCTGCGGCCGCAGCCGTTTTTCTCCCTAAGGTCGTTTCGGCTTTTCACTTGGATGTGGACATTGTTCTTCCATCCTTGTGTCCTCAGCCGAAGAACCCGAAGGAGGCCACTTTACATTCTTTGGATGTGGTTCGGGCCCTTCGAGTTTACTTGTCGGCGACAGCTCCGTTCCGGATGTCGGACTCGCTGTTCGTGTCTGTGTCCGGTCCCAGTAAGGGCCTGGCAGTTTCGTCGGCCACCATTTCCAGGTGGATCCGACGGATTGTGCTTCAGGCCTATGCCCTGAAGGGCGGGCGCCCCCCTTTCGGGTCATGGCGCATTCGACCAGGGCGATCGGGGCCTCTTGGGCTTTCCGACACCAAGCCTCTGTGTTACTGGTGTGTAAGGCTGCGACCTGGTCGTCGGTCCACGCTTTTTCAAAGTTTTATATGGTGGATGTGAGTGCATCTTCGGATGCCTCCATTGGCCGCAGGGTGTTACAGGCGGCAGTTTAAGGTTGGAGTTCCTCCGTTGAGTAACTCCGGTTTTTGTTTGGGGTGTAACCTGTTTTTGCTGTGTTATTTTTCCCACCCCTCGAATTTTTTGACACTGCTTGGGGACGTCCCTAAGGTCAATGAAGGCTGTGTCCGTCTATGAACGAAAGAGAAAAAAGGATTTTTGTACTCACCGTAAAATCCATTTCTCTGAGTTCATAGACGGACACAGCACCCACCCCTCCTTTGTTTGTACTGCTTGTTACGAACTGAGGCTGCTAAAGCAGGGTGTGGGTTATGCCTGGGGGAGCCACGCCCCCTGGGAGGAGCAGCATGAAGGAAAGTTTTTAACACCTTAAGTGCTGTAGAATTCTGCCTAAATCTCCTGGTAGGAAGAAGCATAACCCTAAGGTCAATGAAGGCTGTGTCCGTCTATGAACTCAGAGAAATGGATTTTACGGTGAGTACAAAAATCCTTTTTTTTGTTTTGCAGAAAACATTTGAATCTAAATTCATGGAGTAACTTTTTTTTTTTTTTTTTTTTCGTTTATTTCAAATTTATCGATCTGTTTTTGTTAATATAATAAAAACCCAGTGGTGATCCAATACCACCAAAAAAAGCTCTATTTCTGTGAAAAACAATTATATAAATTTCATTTGGGTACAGAATTGCATGACTTTGCAATCGGTAGTTAAAGCGGGGGTTCACCCTATCGACGGGAAAATTTTTTTTTTTTTTATTTTACCTTAAAATCAGGCATTGTAGCGCGAGCTACAGTATGCCTGTCACGAATTTTTTACCGCCGTACTCACCTTGTAGTCGTCCATCCGGGGAATGGGCGTGCCTATCGAGACAGAGGATGATTGACGGCCGGCTCTGGCGCGTCACGCTTCTCCGGAAATAGCCGAAATAGGCTCGGTCTTCACGACGCGTGCGCATAGCCTGTGCGCAGGCGCCGTGAAGAGCCGAGACCTACTCCGGCTGTCTTTGGGGAGAGTGACGTGCCAGGGCCGGCCGTCAATCATCCTCCCTCTCCATAGGCACGCCCATTCCCCGCGGGAGCCGGAATCTACGATGGACGACTACAAGGTGAGTACGGGGTTAAAAAAATCGGGACAGGCATACTGTAGCTCGCGCTACAATGCCTGTCTCGATGGTAAAATGTGTCGGGGGGGGGGGGGGGGTGAACTACCGCTTTAACTCCTTCCCGCTGAGCGCACGCATATATGCGGCCTCAGCTTTTGGGGGTTATACCGTGATGATTCCCTCAGCTGCAGGCATCATCCCGGTACCGTTGTTTAGAGCCGGCGATTGGCTAGCCAGGTATAACAGCCGATGCGGCTAAAAGCCGCTCGGTTGTTATGCGGGAGGCGATATTCCCCCTCCGGCTGGTCTCTCGACGCTCTGACCTGACCTCCTGTCCCACCGGAAAACATGATCCGCCTCCCGAGTGTCTAGCCGCAGACTGGATCAAAGCCGTAAACGGCTTCGATTCAGTCTCCGCAATGTAAACACAGAAGCGGCGCCATGATGTCACTTCCGGGTTACTCAGCCGCCAATGGCGCCGGATTTAAAAAAGTATTCAGAATCGCCCTTTTCCGCGATCTGAATACTTTGAAGTGCAAAGGAGGGATTGGGGGTCTTTTAGAGTACCTGTCACCACCTATTACTGTCACAAGGGATGTTTACATTCCTTGTGACCGCAATAAAAGTGATACATTTTTTATTTATTTTTTTAAACACATTTTAATATTGTTAAAATAAATAAGAAAAAAAAATGCAAACGGAAGTCGCGCCCACATATGAAAACGGTGTTCAAATCACACATGTGAGTTTTTCGCCGTCATCGTCGGAGCAAGAGCAATAATTGCATAGCACTAGACCACCTCTGTAACTCTAACTTGGTAACCATAAAAGAAAAAGTTTAAAGCGTTGTCGCCATTCCACAAGTGCATGCAATTATAAAGCACAACATGTTGGGTATCTATTTACTCTAAGTAACATCATCTTTCACATTATACCAAAAAATTGGGCTAACTTTACTTTCTCTTCCGTTCATGGATGGACACAGCAGCATCTGACCTTAGGGTATTATCCTCCTTTCTAGGAGATTGACTAGGCAGAAAAACAGCATGTTAAGTGTTAAACAGTTCACACCGTACAGTACCTACCAGGGGGCGGTTCCCCCCGGGTACATCCCCCACTCTGCTCTGCAGCACCAGTTTTTTTCTGCCTAGCAAAGGAGATGACATGGCTCCTCTGGGGATTTTTTTGCAATTTTCTTGCTTTTCTTTTTTGTTTTCCTGCATTTTGAATCCTGAGATCTACAATCAACTGCCGACTGGGTGACAGGCTGGATCCTCGATCCTTGTGGTCCCCCCAAGTTCGGCCATCTAGCGTGTGCCGGCCTTTTAGCTATGCGCTGGGCCGTCCACGACATGCCCCGTTGCTCCAGGGGTGGCCGGTGAGCTATACACTCCAGGGCACACATATGACCGGGCTCTATGTCTGTGTCACAGTGTGCCGGGCCGACAGCCATGCCGTAACTGCGGGGACGTTGGTTCTGTCCGGGATGCCTCCAGCCGGTGGTCGCAGGACGGGTAAGTAGTAGTCCCCTTGCTTTGGCAGGGTGGTGCGGCTGGTGCATTCCTGGGGAGGTCGATTGGGGGTCCGCCCTGCTTTACTCTCTCCCTTCCTCTCCCTCCTTCCCCACGTTCTGGGTGGCGGGGTCGGCCGTGAGGTGGGGGGCCCGCCTGGGGGGCTCCATCCAGTGGCTGGGGGCTGTGCCTGCTTGGGGGTGCTGTTTGGCTGCCGTGTGCGGGGGGGGGGGGGCCTGCCCGGGGGTCCTGGGTGTTTTCACTGTATGTGTATTTTTATTTATTTTTTTATGTTTTTACTGTTACAATCACGGCCGCCATTTTGGCGGCTCCGAGTGCCTTTATTAGAGTTCGGTGGCCATTTTCTTGTAGCCCACATGCTCTTTTTGCATGTTGGTGGCCATTTTGGAAGGTTTTTTTTTGCCTCTAGTGGCTAAAATAACGGCACGAACAGCTTCAGCACACTTCCTGAAGGACGACACAGCACGGAGCAGCGCTCTGGGGCAGACAGCAGCAGTACAGGCCTGGTCGGGTGGTGGGTCCTCTGGGGGGTACCCTGTTCTCTGCTGCGGCCGGGAGGGTGGCCTGTGGGTCAGCATTGCGTCCGAACCGGATGCTTCTCCCCCCAGACATGCGAGAGTTAATGCTTGGTGCCCTTGTACCTGCGGCCTCTGTGGATGCTATGAGGGCAGTCCTAGAGGCATTTGTTGCCGGGATTGAAACGGCACGTGGCCAGAGGGGGGGTTAAAAGGGGCCCCTCCCCCCGCCTTCTTCTGGGGATGCATCTGACATGGAATCGGGCCCAGCTACTGCTCCCGGCCGTGGTTCCGAGGTGTCGGAGGATGCAGGCCTAGTCCACACGGACAGTGAGGATGACTCTACATCAGGGTCAGCGCATGATAGGGCGCTAGTGGGAGCTTTTATCACTGCGGTGTGGGATTCTCAGAAAATTGAGGATTCGGCGGAGACATCAGAGATGTCGGTCCCTTTTTGGGTTCCACAAGCCGGCCCGTACTACGGAAGTGTTTCCTTGTGTTCCTTAGCTGGAAAAAAATTTGTACAAGGAATGGGATCGGCCGCAAACGTTTTTTTTCTGTTCCAAAATGCTTTGAGGTCCGTTATCCTTTTGAGGAGGACTTCCTGAAAAAGTGGACCTCTCCTCCGTCAGTGGACCCCCCTGTGTCCAGACTGAACGAAGCTACCACGTTACCTGTGTCGGGGGCTCCCGCGTTCAAGGACCCCGCAGATAGGAGACCTGAGGCTGTGGCCCACTCCATATTCACGGTGGTGGGGTCGGCAGTGAGACCGGTCTTGGCCGGGGCTCTAGTGTCACAGACCCTTACTGAACGGGCAAAGTTGTTGCTTCAGGAGCTGGAGGAGCATCAAGCCCTCCAGACTGTGTGGCGCTGGCCGACCAGTTGGTGCAGGGCCTAAAATTTGTCTGTGAGTCAGCCCTGGATACACTTCCCTTGCTCTCCAGGGCCTCGGCCTACGCGGTGGTGTTGCGCAGCCTTGTCTGGCTGAAGTGTTGGTCTGCGGACCAGTCTTCTAAGAAGGCCTTGGTGGACTTACCCTTTAAGGGTGAAAGGCTTTTTGGGGCTTCTCTAGATGACATCAGAAAAGCGTTTTTTTCATGCGGCAGGTAAACGTTCCCAGGGCGCTAAGGCGCCCGCTGAAGGGCAGAAGCGCCCCTGGTTCCGCAAGCCCAACAAGCCTGCAGACAAACCTGCTTCCGCATGAAGGTCTGCCCCCGCCCGGCTCTCGGGTGGGGGGCCGGCTTTGCGAATTCGCAGCTTGGTGGATGTCTATTCTTTCCGACCGGTGGGTTTGTGACGTAGTTTCCTCGGGGTACAAGATACGTTTCTGTCTTGTCTGCCAAACAGATTTTTTTCCTTCCAACCTCCAGCTTCCTCTGTGTCGTCGGGAGGCCCTGTTTGGGGCTGTTCAGGATCTGCTGGTCAGGGGGGTGATCGTGCTGGTTCCTTTACTGGAACGGTTTCAGGGGTTTTACTCCAATCTGTTTGTAGTCCCCAAGAAGGAAGGGGTGCGTCCAATCCTGGATCTCAAGGCCCTCAACTGTTTTGTCAGAGTGCAAAAGTTCAGGATGGAGTCGGTTCGCTCTGTAATAGCGGCACTCCATCAAGGGGACTTCCGGACGTCCTTGGATATCGAGGACGCGTACTTGCATATCCCCATATGCGCAAAGCACCAGAGATTTCTGCGCTTTGCGGTCGGGGAGGACCACTTTCAATTTGTGGCCCTCCCTTTCGGCCTGGCTTCGGCGCCAAGGGTTTTCACCAAGGTGCTCGCTCCGATTCTGGCCCTGCTGAGGCAGCGCGGGATCGCTATTGTAGGATACCTGGACGATCTTCTTGCGAGCTTCTTCAAGCTCAGAGTTAGAAGTGGATGTGTCTATCGCCTGCCAGACCCGCCGGGAATTCGGTTGGCTGCTAAATGTTCAGAAGTCTGTGTTGGTACTGTTTCAGCGTCTGGAATACCTGGGGTTGGTCCTGGATTCCTCGGAGGCGAGAGTTTTTCTTCCCACGGAGAAACTACAGACACTGCAAACTGCGGTGAGGCAGTTGACGACCCAGAAGTGGTCGTCGCTTCGCTTTTGCATGCGAGTTCTGGGTCTGATGGTGGCCTCCTTTGAGGCGGTTCCGTATGCTCAATATCACACTCGTGTGTTGCAGAGAGAAATTATGTCGTGTTGGGGCAAGCTCCCTTAGTCTCTGGATTACCAAGTCCAGGTGAGTCGCCTGGTCAGGTCCTCCCTAGTGTGGTGGCTGATGTCTCCGGGGCTTTGGACCAGGAAGTCATTCCTGCCGTGCCATTGGACGGTGGTCACGGCGGATGCCAGTCTCTCCGGCTGGGGGGGGGGAGTCTGGTGTGTTCAGTCAGCCCAGGGGCGATGGACTCGGGAAGAGTCTCGCCTGCCAATTAATGTCCTGGAACTCTGGGCGATCAGGCTGTGCCTCTTCAAGTGGTCCGAGACTGCAGGGCCGCCCGGTCAGGATTCAGTCGGACAATGCCACGGCTGTAGCATTTACTGATTTTTTTTTTTATAATGGCGATGATCAGCGTCTTATAATGGGACTGTGGTAGTGCAGCGGATAATCTGACGCGGACGCTAGGGGGAACTGACTGCCACTGACCCAGTGGCACGAATACATTGATCGGTGATATTATACGCTCTCACTGTACTAATGACACTGGCTGGGAGAGTTAAATGTGTGTCTAACTGTGTAATGTTTGCTACTAAACCTCTTAAGTCTTTCACCCTTTTTTTGCAGGGATAAGAAACAGAGAGATCATTGTGTACAGAGCTCTGTGTTGTCCACTCAGGGCTGTGGGCTGTAATTGCACAGAGCCGATCAGTAGGTCCAGGCCATGAATCATTGGCTGGTACCTGCTGACAGGCTCCGCTGTATACAATCACAGCGGGTGCCAGCCAGGGGCTGCGCATGGCTGCACACTAAACCCGAAAGTAGGCAGCGACGTATGGGTACGTTGCTTTGCCTGTCGCCCGTCCTCGGTACATTGGAGGCAGGCAAAAAGTGGTTAAAAACGTATCTGTTTTGATCATATATCGTACGTTCATATGTAGGGTGCAACATGTAGCATGGTCACATGACCCTAGACACCCACCCTCAACTCGTTTAGGGTTTGTACAATATAGGTATAAAGAGATGATATATAAAGAGACTGATGTTTGATCCACACAACGTTTTCGTTGAACTCCCCTTTCTGTTGATGCCCGCAGAACCAGTTAGGTCACCATGTCGTGTGCCCCGTGGTTTAAAAAAAAATGAGATTTTGTAGCAAAACCACCCACAATATTTGGGCTGCTTTGCTTGTACAGCAAACAAATGGCTAACTATAAAATGGAAAGAAACAGAGAGCATTTCTTGCTGTACCTTCTCTATCGGCCTATAGTAGAACTCATCACCTAGAACAGTGGTCAATGTGGCCCCTTGCTTGCTTTTTTATATGGCCCTTTGGAGCATTAACACCCCCCCTGCGGTCAGTAACGGTGGGGCATGGGTCGCTATTCCTCCCACTGACGCCAATGATGGGTCGCTATTCCTCCCACTGACGCCAATGATGGGTCGCTATTCCTCCCACTGACGCCAATGATGGGTCGCTATTCCTCCCACTGACGCCAATGATGGGTCGCTATTCCTCCCACTGACGCCAATGATGGGTCGCTATTCCTCCCACTGACGCAAATGATGGGTCGCTATTCCTCCCACTGACGCCAATGATGGGTCGCTATTCCTCCCACTGACGCCAATGATGGGTCGCTATTCCTCCCACTGACGCCAATGATGGGTCGCTATTCCTCCCACTGACGCCAATGATGGGTCGCTATTCCTCCCACTGACGCCAACGATGGGTCGCTATTCCTCCCACTGACGCCAACGATGGGTCGCTATTCCTCCCACTGACGCCAATGATGGGTCGCTATTCCTCCCACTGACGCCAATGATGGGTCGCTATTCCTCCCACTGACGCCAATGATGGGTCGCTATTCCTCCCACTGACGCCAATGATGGGTCGCTATTCCTCCCACTGACGCCAATGATGGGTCGCTATTCCTCCCACTGACGCCAATGATGGGTCGCTATTCCTCCCACTGACGCCAATGATGGGTCGCTATTCCTCGCACTGACGCCAATGACGGGTCGCTATTCCTCGCACTGACGCCAATGACGGGTCGCTATTCCTCGCACTGACGCCAATGACGGGTCGCTATTCCTCGCACTGACGCCAATGACGGGTCGCTATTCCTCGCACTGACGCCAATGACGGGTCGCTATTCCTCGCACTGACGCCAATGACGGGTCGCTATTCCTCGCACTGACGCCAATGACGGGTCGCTATTCCTCGCACTGACGCCAATGACGGGTCGCTATTCCTCGCACTGACGCCAATGACGGGTCGCTATTCCTCGCACTGACGCCAATGACGGGTCGCTATTCCTCGCACTGACGCCAATGACGGGTCGCTATTCCTCGCACTGACGCCAATGACGGGTCGCTATTCCTCGCACTGACGCCAATGACGGGTCGCTATTCCTCGCACTGACGCCAATGACGGGTCGCTATTCCTCGCACTGACGCCAATGACGGGTCGCTATTCCTCGCACTGACGCCAATGACGGGTCGCTATTCCTCGCACTGACGCCAATGACGGGTCGCTATTCCTCGCACTGACACCAGGACATTTTCTTCTCCCAATGGCCACAGTCTGGCCCCCTTTTAAGTCTGAAGCCCTTTGTTTAAAAAGTTTGGAGGCTGGAATCATGGCTGATTATTTCAATAAATGGCCCTTTTCTTAGGGAATCGGTGGCGCCCCTGTAACAGTCAAGTGGTGTTGAAATGGACCTTCGATATCGGTGACCAGGCATGCTTATTCAAGTTGCCTTTCCTCCTAGAACACAGCAGCATATAATTGCCCTAATGCCCTTTAAACATTGTTTAAATACTTCCTTGTCTTCTGCTTTGTTGCTTGTATTGCCGAGATGTACAAAATATGTCCTTTGCTGTATATCCAATGAAATGTGTTCCTTTCGATGAGCTGCTGTGTGGTTGTATGACTTTTTTTTTACCTCTGTTATCTCTTCCACCACAGGAGTCTGAAGATGGCAAGCCTTCAGGGTAAGTGCAGATTACTACACACTATATAGTCTGCAGGATAAAACCTCTTGTATAAATGTTGCCTATCGGATTCTTTCCTTTTTCCAGTAGAACTCGAGATCGCAACAGAGCATCTGGATACTATGGACAGCCATCTATATGTTTTGTTGTTATATATGTGGCTGCTGTCTATTCTCTTTATTTAATCTGCTTTATTTCACAGGACTGGAGAGGGCAATCGAGTGTACGGTTATAATCCAGCACCAGCTAAGCCTGAAGGAATCAAGCGGCCGATCAGTAAAACTGCCATGCACCAGATTAGACGCCAGTCCAATGCCCAGTCTAATGATGTAAGAGCTTGTCCTTCAGCCTCATTTACATTTGTTTGTTGTGCATCCAATTGTATCATAAGTATGGTACTGTTAAAATTTAATTATGTTTTCAGTTGGACATATTTGGGCCTTTTTACTTGAATTGTGTTCTAAATTTTTAAAACTGAACAGACGTGTAAAAAAAAATTAAATACATTTGCGAGCAGGCAGAAATCACACCCTATATAGAGACACAATGGGGCGCCCACAAGGTGCAGTATCATATGTTTAACCCTTTTGCTGCCAGGCCCTGCGCACCACTTTTAAATTCAGGTGGCCGGATCATTTTTGCAATTTTTCCATTGCCTTTTTATTTTTCACTTCTAGCTTTCAGAGTTTGTAAAAGACACCCCCACCCAAACCATATATTTTCTGAAAGCACAGGACCAGTTGAATAAAAAGGTGAATAAAGTCGAATAAAATTTTTCAAGGCCTCTACGATATTTGAGCAAATGTTTATCAATACAATATTTTTTTGCGAAATGGTGAAAATCGAACAGACACAAAAGTGTAAATATTCAAATTTCTCTAAAGATTGACATTTTTTCCCTTACAGCTTTAACAATTTGTGAAAGACCCCCCAAACCATATATTTTCTGAAAGCACATGACCCGTAGAATAAAAAAAAAGTGCTACTGATTTTTAAGGCCCCGCAATATTTGAGCAAATGTTTATCAAAATAATATGTTTGCTGAAAGTACACTTAACCCATTAGAGCCGGTTCACACAGGGGCGACTCAGCCGCCTGACAAGTTGCGCTCCGCTCTGTTCAATGGAACCATTCTAATAGGAGCGACTCAAGTCGCTCCGACTTAGAAAAAGGTTTTTGCACGACTTTGGGGGTGACTTGCATTGACTTCAATACAGAAGTAATTTTGCAAGTCGCCTCTGAACTCGTCTTGAGATCGCCTTGCCGAGTGGCCCCCCAAAGTCGTGAACCAGGTCTTATTAGCAGATAAAACATAGCAAATTTTACAAAATTCCTGCTAAATCCCTACTAAATATAAAAGCGTAACCTGTATAGAGTTACCAAATGACAAATATTTGTATTTTTTGCAAAATGGTGAAAATCGAACATATGCAAAAATGTAAATATCCAAATTTCTCAAAAAAGCAGAAGGTTTTCATTTTTCCCTTACAGCTTTCAGAATTTGTGAAAGACCCCAAAAACCATATATTTTCTGAAGGCACATGACCTGTAGAATAAAAAGAAGGTGCTACTTATTTTTAGGGCCCCCGCCATATTTACGCAAATGTTTATCAAAACAATATTTTCACAAAAAGTATATTAAAATCATTATTGGCAGATACCAACACAGCAAATTTTATTTTTTTTCCAAATTCTTACTAAATATAAAAGCTTAACCTGTATTGAGTCAATAAATAACAAATATTTGTCAATTTTTAAATTGCGCCTTTTTGCGAAATGGTGAAAATCTCTATTTTGGAGAGTTTCATTTTTCACTTGCAGCTTTCAGAGTTTGAAAAAGACCCCCCTCCCCCAATCCATACATTTTCTAAAAGCACATGACCAGTAGAATAAAAATGTGCTACTGATTTTTCTAACCCCACAATACTTGTGTAAATGTTTATCAGAGCACTATTTTCACTGAAAAAAAAAAGTAGAAAAAATAATCCTTATTTGCACATAAAACCACAACATAACTTACAAAATTCCTATTAAGGCATCACTCAATGGGGTGTGCTACATCGTATGCCCATGGAGGGCTGTGTTTATGCGGATGCACAGGCAGGCAGTCCTATTCATGTCAACTGGGACACAGAGGCTGTAAAGGCAGATTTGACATTCATGCGGGTGTAGGTGCATGAACCCAAAGGCAGATAGGGACATAAACCCACGTGCATGTCAAGTTGGGAGCAATGGCTTTCTCCATGCAGTAACTGCGTCCCAATTGATACGAATGGGACTGCCTGCACAGGAATGCACAGAGCACCTGTGAAGCCAATGTGTCCCAATTGACATCAATGAGAGTGCTTGCATGGGATGCGCAGAACACCTGTGCAGATAAACATGGCCTCTCTGTAGTATGCCCCGAGTGTAAACAAGGCCTTTGGTCTTGTTTAGACTTGTGGTTGTGGGCAGCAAAAAATGCGTGGCTGAGCTGCCTTTTTGCCGACTGCCACCCGCCCCCTAAAGAGGAGCTCCAGTCTCCCCCCCAAAAAACTAAGTCATCGGCTGCAAATACTGTAGCTGCTGACTTTCATGTAAGAACACTTACCTGTCCAGGTATCGAGTCCACTTCGAGTGCAGGTGTCTGCATCTTCAGTAAGGGAAACGGCAGTGAAGCTTTCACAGCCGTTTCCCTACTGCGTATGAGCGAGTCGCGCTGTGCTTTGTGAATAGTCCCGTATTCTTCTGTGTGTGCTTTAGAAGGCTGCAGAGTCAAGGAGGAAGGGCCAAACTGCTTCGTAGATTGCCGCTGCGATCTTGTGTGGGTACCCTGGAAGTAGGAGCAGGTACCTGTCAAAACCAGGTACCCGCTCCCCCCCCCCCCCTCCTCCACCAAAGAAAATTGCCAAATATGGCAGTGGAGAGGGGGAAGGTGCAAACAAGCAGAGCTTCCCCTTTTTGTTGGAGCTCTGCTTTAAGCTATAATAGGCATGTATAGGCGCATTGCAAACTTGACCCAACTTGTAGCAGTGTCTTCTGCTGAACCCTAGACATTCATGTCAAGGGAAGGCACCGCAAACTCCCCGCAACCCTGTGCAATGCATGCGGTTGCGATGCATTTGTTGGTAACATTTTAGGTAAATTGCTCAGCCACTGATCAGGGAAATCAGCATCTGCTGAACAATAATGCTACAAGTTCTTGCTCACAGAAGTGACCATGAGCTTATAGCAGAAGGAGAAATGAGGTCTGTAAGCAGTGCTGTAGGTCCGTATGGACTTGGCAGAAAAAGGGTAAATGTAGCAAAAAGCCAAATACACACTTACAGGTGTAAAAGCAGACCTCCAACAAAAAGGGGAAGCTCTGCTTGTTTGCACCTTCCCCCTCTCCACTGCCATATTTGGCACTTTTCTTTGGGGGGGGGCGGAGCCAGGTACAAAAGACAATCCACCCAAAGGAGCCATGGGAGACTGTCGGCTGCCGACATTCGTTCGAATCCTTCGAGCCCAGAAGTCTGTGAACCACCCTACAGAAAAAGATGCAACGTCACACTGGACCGGGGTTGCTATGGTAACACATTTCAAAGCTTCTATTGGCTTCTTTTTCAAACCCCTTTAAGGTTTGAGAAAGGGGTCAATAGATGATTTGAGTGGCATGTGAACTTTTGTCTGGAAAAGCTTTCTAGAAAAGACTTCTATCTATGATCTGCATTCTGCACCTTGAGTCAGAGGGCTTCTTGGGTACGCTGTCAGAGATTGGGTGGTTGAGGAAAAAGGAAAGATGGCGCTGGACCCGTAGGTTTATTGGTTTATTTTACTGTTGTCTTAAGGTATTACTGTTGGTGTAAATGATCTGGTTCCTGGGCAGGCAACTTCTACAGACTAGAGCAATGATGGCGAAACCTTGGCACCCCAGATGTTTTGGAACTACATTTCCCATGATGCTCTACTACACTGCAGAGCGCATGAGCATCATGGGAAATGTAGTTCCAAAACATCTGGGGTGCCAAGGTTCGCCATCGCTGCCCCAGAGGATCTCCACAGTCTCTTTGGCTTGTAGAGTAATGTAAGAAGGGTTGAAATTTAAGTCAACTCCACTGCTAAGAGGTCCAGATACAACTTTATTTCATTAAGGTTAGGGTTACAGATCAATAAATAACCAACGCATTTTGGGGGTTGACTGGCAACCAAGTGAACAAACCAGCAGTGAACTGGACCTACAATTGTATTCCAGTGTGCATTCAAAGCACAGGCCTAATCAGCAGCTTGTTTGGCAGCCCTGATGTAAGAAAAGAACAAGGTGCTTCTAAGTGTAGTATTCCAACAGTTTAATAAGCATAAGGTTAAAAATACTTACAAAATCCAGCATATTAAGGCAGACTCATCAAAACAATAATCCCGGCTGCTGTCATTGTGCTCCACAATGCTTTGCTGACCAGCAGCTGCAGAAGGAGGGGGCAAGATGGCCGCTTCGCTTCCGGAACCATCGTGGAACGCACCTACCTGATGTGACCTTAGACTGGGGGTTGGTCTACACTACTACTTTGCCGTCCTTGAAAAGTCTATAATGCAGGCTGTTCATGCATGTCTGATGTTTGTTCTGTGCCACCAGGAGGTGCTGACCTTGTCCAGTAGTTCAGGCAGTGATGTAGGAAGCGGGGCAAAGAAGACCACCGACAAAGCCAACGCTAACGACAGCGATGATGTCCAAACCATTTCTTCTGGTTCCGATGTAGACGAGGACAAGAAGAATATAACCACCACCGATGGTACCAAGAAACCGCAACGCATAGGTCAGAGGCTATTGAATTGAAATACACGGGGGGCGGGGGGGTGCTTCGGTCAGGAAAATCTTATTTCAGCAGAGGTCCAAATCTCATGTGTGTGCTGACAGCTCAGATCCTTCATATTACAGCCCCCTCCTCCCTTTACATCTCAGGCTACCCCAGTCTATATCACAGTGCACCCATTTACATCAGTGCATCATTTTACATCATAGTGCTCTCCCTCACATCAAAGTCCCTCCATCTACATCATAGTGCACCCCTTCACATCAAAGTCCCTCCATCTACATCATAGTGCTCCCCTTCATATCAAAGTCCCTCCATCTACATCACAGTGCTCCCCTTCACATCACAGTCCCTCCATCTACATCACAGTGCACCCCTTCACATCAAAGTCCCTCCATTTACATCATAGTGCTCTCATTCACATCAAAGTCCCTCCATCTACATCATAGTGCTCCCCTTCACATCAAAGTCCCTCCATTTACATCATAGTGCTCTCATTCACATCAAAGTCCCTCCATCTACATCATAGTGCTCCCCTTCACATCAAAGTCCCTCCATCTACATCACAGTGCACCCTTTCACATCAAAGTTCCCTCCATCTACATCACAGTGCTCCCCTTCACATCAAAGTCCTTCCATTTACATCACAGCGCTCTCCTTCACATCAAAGTCCCTCCATCTACATTTTACATCACAGTGCTCCCCTTCACATCAAAGTCCTTCCATCTACATCATAGTGCTCCCATTCACATCAATGTCCTTCCATCTACATCATAGTGCTCCCCTTCACATCAAAGTCCCTCCATCTACATCACAGTGCACCCTTTCACATCAAAGTTCCCTCCATCTACATCATAGTGCTCCCCTTCACATCAAAGTCCCTCCATCTACATCACAGTGCTCTCATTCACATCAAAGTCTCTCCATCTACATCACAGTGCTCCCCTTCACATCAAAGTCTCTCCATCTACATCACAGTGCTCCCCTTCACATCAAAGTCCCTCCATCGACATCACAGTGCTCCCCTTCACATCAATGTCCTTCCATCTACATCACAGTGCTCCCCTTCACATCAAAGTCCCTCCATCTGCATCACAGTGCACCCCTTCACATCAAAGTCCCTCCATCTACATCACAGCGCTCCCCTTCACATCAAAGTCCCTCCATCTACATCATAGCGCTCCCCTTCACATCAAAATCCCTCTATCTACATCATAGTGCTCCCCTTCACATCAAAGTCCCTCCATCTACATCATAGTGCTCCCCTTCACATCAAAGTCCCTCCATCTACATCACAGTGCTCCCCTTCACATCAAAGTCCCTCTATCTACCTCACAGTGCTCCCCTTCACATCAAAGTCCCTCCATCTACATCACAGTGCACCCTTTTAAATTGCAGCTTCTCCCTTTTTATTGCAGCTCCCTTAACAGCACAGCCCTCCTCCCTTTTAGATAAGTGTGCTCATTCTCCCCCCTCCTTACATCTCACCCTCGTTATCCAGTCCTACATTACACAACAGGGCAGGAGATGCTATAATTCTGGATGGAGGGCTGGCGCTTTACAATTTTTCCTGATAACAAGTGGGTAATTGGTTGCTAGGATCGCCCCAGTATCCAATCACTCACTGTTAATTTGCCCAAGCATGCCACTCCTGTCCTCCGTCCAGACCTGTTGTACCTCGTTCCCTCTGCTCTGCTGTGAAGATAACGGGAGTGGGGGGGGGGGACACACAGGCTGTGGCAGTCGGGATCCGGACCACGGTCCACCATTTAGAGATGCTTAGTGTAGGATGTCTTGTGAAGCGTTAATGCCTGTGGTCATGTAAATAGTTGTAACGGAATAATGGCAAGCAATGTGACCGCTTCTGGCAGTTTTTAGCAGGCGATTTTACAATGGGTTACTCCAGAGCGACGGCCAAATGTGCTCATTGTCACAAAATATTTTTTCTTGGTAAATCTCCAATAGAAAAGCAAATAAGCCCTTTACCACATGTGTGTTGTAACTGCCACTGTAAGTTGCTTTATTGACAATAAGCAGAAACGCAACATTCCCTAAATGGCATCCCGTTAAATTGATACTTGCACAGCAATCCTTTAGCAGGTGATGTTATTGCCCTCTAGTGGCTACAAATGTGTATATGAACATACTGTAATCCCCAAAATTATGATGCAGCAGCTAATCGTGTTAGTGGAAAACTAAGACATTTTTTTTGTCTGAACAGGCCCAGTGAAGAGACAAGTGGCCGTAAAATCCACCCGCGGCTTTGCCCTGAAATCTACCTATGGCATGACGGTGAAGCCAAACATGGCATCTGCGGACAGAGGTGAAGGAATGCTTGGCCGGAGAACAACGCGACAGTTTTATGATGGAGAGGAATCCTGTTACATTATCGACGCCAAACTGGAGGGAAATTTGGGCCGATACTTGAATGTAAGCAATTGATAAATCTGTCTGGATGATCTGAGTGAAAGTTTGCACACCCCCTACCCTTTCCTCGCAGACTTCTGGGACACATCACCGAAGACTGCAGGACCATTCACAAGGTGCACTTTGGCAGAAGATGCACCTCGTTCTCGCTTGACCGCCCCCTCTCGTTCTCGCTTGACCGCCCCCTCTCGTTCTCGCTTGACCGCCCCCTCTCGTTCTCGCTTGACCGCCCCCTCTCGTTCTCGCTTGACCGCCCCCTCTCGTTCTCGCTTGACCGCCCCCTCTCGTTCTCGCTTGACCGCCCCCTCTCGCTCTCGCTTGACCGCCCCCTCTCGTTCTCGCTTGACCGCCCCCTCTCGTTCTCGCTTGACCGCCCCCTCTCGTTCTCGCTTGACCGCCCCCTCTCGTTCTCGCTTGACCGCCCCCTCTCGTTCTCGCTTGACCGCCCCCTCTCGTTCTCGCTTGACCGCCCCCTCTCGTTCTCGCTTGACCGCCCCCTCTCGTTCTCGCTTGACCGCCCCCTCTCTCTCTCGCTTGACCGCCCCCTCTCGTTCTCGCTTGACCGCCCCCTCTCGTTCTCGCTTGACCGCCCCCTCTCGTTCTCGCTTGACCGCCCCCTGTCTCTCTCTCTCTCTCTCTCTCTCTCTCTCTCTCTCTCTCGCTTGACCGCCCCCTGTCTCTCTCTCTCTCTCTCTCTCTCTCTCTCTCTCTCTCTCTCTCTCTCTCTCTCGCTTGACCGCCCCGTCTCTCTCTCTCTCTCTCTCTCTCTCTCTCTCTCTCTCTCTCTCTCTCTTGACCGCCCCCTCTCTCTCTCTCTCTCTCTCTCTCTCTTGACCGCCCCGTCTCTCTCTCTCTCTCTCTTGACCGCCCCCTCTCTCTCTCTCTCTCTCTCTCTCTCTCTCGCTTGACCGCCCCCTGTCTCTCTCTCTCTCTCTCTCTCTCGCTTGACCGCCCCCTGTCTCTCTCGCTTGACCGCCCCCTGTCTCTCTCTCTCTCTCTCTCTCTCTCTCTCTCTCTCTCGCTTGACCACCCCCTGTCTCTCTCTCTCTCTCTCTCTCGCTTGACCGCCCCCTGTCTCTCTCTCTCTCTCTCTCTCTCTCTCGCTTGACCGCCCCCTGTCTCTCTCGCTTGACCGCCCCCTGTCTCTCTCTCTCTCTCTCTCTCTCTCTCTCGCTTGACCACCCCCTGTCTCTCTCTCTCTCTCTCTCTCGCTTGACCACCCCCTGTCTCTCTCTCTCTCTCTCTCTCTCTCGCTTGACCGCCCCCTCTCTCTCTCTCTCTCTCTCTCTCTCTCTCTCTCTCTCTCGACCGCCCCTGTCTCTCTCTCTCTCTCTCTCTCTCTCGCTTGACCGCCCTCTCTCTCTCTTTCGCTTGACCGCCCCCTCTCTCTCTCTCTCTCTCTCTCTCTCTCTCTCTCTCGCTTGACCGCCCCCCCTCTCTCTCTCTCTCTCTCTCTCTCGCTTGACCGCCCCCCCCCCCCTCTCTCTCTCTCTCTCTCTCTCTCTCTCTCTCTCTCGCTTGACCGCCCCTCTCTCTCTTGACCGCCCCCCTCTCTCTCTCTCTCTCTCTCTCTCTCTCTCTCTCTTGACCGCCCCCTCTCTCTCTCTCGCTTGACCGCCCCCTGTCTCTCTCTCTCGACCGCTCCCTCTCTCTCTCGCTTGACCGCCCCCTCTCTCTCTCGCTTGACCGCCCCCTCTCTCTCTCTCTCTCTCTCTCTCTCTCTCTCTCTCTCTCTCTCTCTCTCTCTCGCTTGACCGCCCCCCTCTCTCTCTCTCTCTCTCTCTCTCTCTCTCTCTCTCTCTCTCTCTCGCTTGACCGCCCCCCCCCCTCTCTCTCTCTCTCTCTCTCTCTCTCTCTCTCTCTCTCTCTCTCTCTCTCTCGCTTGACCGCCCCTCTCTCTCTTGACCGCCCCCCCCCTCTCTCTCTCTCTCTCTCTCTTGACCGCCCCCCCCCCTCTCTCTCTCTCTCTTGACCGCCCCCTCTCTCTCTCTCTCTCTCTCTCTCTCTCTCGCTTGACCGCCCCCTGTCTCTCTCTCTCGACCGCTCCCTCTCTCTCTCGCTTGACCGCCCCCTCTCTCTCTCGCTTGACCGCCCCCTCTCTCTCTCGCTTGACCGCCCCCTCTCTCTCTCGCTTGACCGCCCCCTCTCTCTCTCGCTTGACCGCCCCCTCTCTCTCTCGCTTGACCGCCCTCTCTCTCTCTCGCTTTACCGCCCCCTCTCTCTCTCTCGCTTTACCGCCCCCTCTCTCTCTTGCTTGACCGGCCCCTCTCTCTCTTGCTTGACCGGCCCCTCTCTCTCTTGCTTGACCGGCCCCTCTCTCTCTTGCTTGACCGCCCCCTCTCTCTCTTGCTTGACCGCCCCCTCTCTCTCTTGCTTGACCGCCCCCTCTCTCTCTTGCTTGACCGCCCCCTCTCTCTCTTGCTTGACCGCCCCCTCTCTCTCTTGCTTGACCGCCCCCTCTCTCTCTTGCTTGACCGCCCCCTCTCTCTCTTGCTTGACCGCCCCCTCGCTTGACCGCCCCCTCTCTCTCTCGCTTGACCGCCCCCTCTCTCTCTCGCTTGACCGCCCCCTCTCTCTCTCGCTTGACCGCCCCCTCTCTCTCTCTCTCTCTCGTATTGACCGGCGCCTCTCTCTCTCGCTTGACCGGCGCCTCTCTCTCTCGCTTGACCGCCCCCTCTCTCTCTCTCTCTCTCGCGCTTGACCGCCCTCTCTCTCTCGCTTGACCGCCCCCTCTCTCTCTCTCTCGCGCTTGACCGCCCTCTCTCTCTCGCTTGACCGCCCCCTCTCTCTCTCGCTTGACCGCCCCCCCCTCTCTCTCTCTCTCTCTCTCTCTCTCTCTCTCGCTTGACCGCCCCCTCTCTCTTTCTCGACCGCCCCCTCTCTCTCTCTCTCTCTCTCTCTCTCTCTCTCTCTCTCTCTCTCTCTCTCTCTCTCTCTCTCTCTTGACCGCCCTCTCTCTCTCTCTCTCTCTCTCTCTCTCTCTCTCTCTCGCGCGCTTGACCGCCCCCTCTCTCTCGCGCTTGACCGCCCCCTCTCTCTCTCGCTTGACCGCCCCCTCTCTCTCTCGCTTGACCGCCCCCTCTCTCTCTCGCTTGACCGCCCCCTCTCTCTCTCTCTCTCTCGCTCTCGCTTGACCGCCCCCTCTCTCTCTCGCTTGACCGCCCCCTCTCTCTCGCTTGACCGCCCCCTCTCTCTCGCGCTTGACCGGCCTCTCTCTCTCTCTCGTATTGACCGCCCCCTCTCTCTCTCGCTTGACCGCCCCCTCTCTCTCTCGCGCTTGACCGCCCTCTCTCGCTTGACCGCCCCCTCTCTCTCTCTCGCTTGACCGCCCCCCCTCTCTCTCTCTCTCTCTCGCTTGACCGCCCCCTCTCTCTCTCTCGACCGCCCCTCTCTCTCTCTCTCTCTCTCTCTCTCTCGCTTGACCGCCCCCTCTCTCTCTCGCTTGACCGCCCCCTCTCTCTCTCGCTTGACCGCCCCCTCTCTCTCTCTCGCTTGACCGCCCCCTCTCTCTCTCTCGCTTGACCGCCCCCTCTCTCTCTCTCGCTTGACCGCCCCCTCTCTCTCTCTCGCTTGACCGCCCCCCTCTCTCTCTCTCGCTTGACCGCCCCCTCTCTCTCTCTCGCTTGACCGCCCCCTCTCTCTCTCTCTCTCTCTCTCTCTCGCTTGACCGCCCCCTCTCTCTCTCTCTCTCTCTCTCTCTCTCTCTCTCTCGCTTGACCGCCCCCTGTCTCTCTCTCGCTTGACCGCCCCCTGTCTCTCTCTCTCTCTCTCTCGCTTGACCGCCCCCTCTCTCTCGCTTGACCGCCCCCCCCTCTCTCTCTCGCTTGACCGCCCCCCCCTCTCTCTCTCGCTTGACCGCCCCCCCCTCTCTCTCTCGCTTGACCGCCCCCCCCTCTCTCTCGCTTGACCGCCCCCCCTCTCTCTCTCGCTTGACCGCCCCCCCTCTCTCTCTCGCTTGACCGCCCCCCCTCTCTCTCGCTTGACCGCCCCCCCTCTCTCTCTCGCTTGACTGCCCCCCCTCTCTCTCTCGCTTGACCGCCCCCCCTCTCTCTCTCGCTTGACCGCCCCCCTCTCTCTCTCGCTTGACCGCCCCCCCTCTCTCTCTCGCTTGACCGCCCCCCCTCTCTCTCTCGCTTGACCGCCCCCTCTCTCTCTCGCTTGACCGCCCCCTCTCTCTCTTGCTTGACCGCCCCCTCTCTCTCTTGCTTGACCGCCCCCTCTCTCTCTTGCTTGACCGGCCCCCCTCTCTCTCTTGCTTGACCGGCCCCTCTCTCTCTTGCTTGACCGGCCCCCCTCTCTCTCTTGCTTGACCGGCCCCCCTCTCTCTCTTGCTTGACCGGCCCCCCTCTCTCTCTTGCTTGACCGCCCCCTCTCTCTTTTGCTTGACCGCCCCCTCTCTCTCTTTTGCTTGACCGCCCCCTCTCTCTCTTTTGCTTGACCGCCCCCTCTCTCTCTTTTGCTTGACCGCCCCCTCTCTCTCTTTTGCTTGACCGCCCCCTCTCTCTTTTGCTTGACCGCCCCCTCTCTCTCTTTTGCTTGACCGCCCCCTCTCTCTCTTTTGCTTGACCGCCCCCTCTCTCTCTTTTGCTTGACCGCCCCCTCTCTCGTATTGACCGGCGCCTCTCTCTCTCGCTTGACCGCCCCCTGTCTCTCTCTCTCTCTCTCGCTTGACCGCCCCTGTCTCTCTCTCTCTCTCGCTTGACCGCCCCCCCCTCTCTCTCTCGCTTGACCGCCCCCCCCTCTCTCTCTCGCTTGACCGCCCCCCCTCTCTCTCTCGCTTGACCGCCCCCCCTCTCTCTCTCGCTTGACCGCCCCCCTCTCTCTCGCTTGACCGCCCCCCCTCTCTCTCTCGCTTGACCGCCCCCCCTCTCTCTCTCGCTTGACCGCCCCCCCTCTCTCTCTCGCTTGACCGCCCCCCCTCTCTCTCTCGCTTGACCGCCCCCCCTCTCTCTCTCGCTTGACCGCCCCCCCTCTCTCTCTCGCTTGACCGCCCCCTCTCTCTCTTGCTTGACCGCCCCCTCTCTCTCTTGCTTGACCGGCCCCTCTCTCTCTTGCTTGACCGCCCCCTCTCTCTCTTGCTTGACCGCCCCCTCTCTCTCTTGCTTGACCGGCCCCCCTCTCTCTCTTGCTTGACCGGCCCCCCTCTCTCTCTTGCTTGACCGGCCCCCCTCTCTCTCTTGCTTGACCGCCCCCCCTCTCTCTCTTGCTTGACCGCCCCCCCTCTCTCTCTTGCTTGACCGCCCCCTCTCTCTCTTTTGCTTGACCGCCCCCTCTCTCTCTTTTGCTTGACCGCCCCCTCTCTCTCTTTTGCTTGACCGCCCCCCCTCTCTCTTGCTTGACCGCCCCCTCTCTCGTATTGACCGGCGCCTCTCTCTCTCGCTTGACCGCCCCCTCTCTCGCTTGACCGCCCCCTGTCTCTCTCTCTCTCTCGCTTGACCGCCCCTGTCTCTCTCTCTCGCTTGACCGCCCCTGTCTCTCTCTCTCTCTCTCTCTCTCTCTCTCTCGCTTGACCGCCCCTGTCTCTCTCTCTCTCTCTCGCTTGACCACCCCCTGTCTCTCTCTCTCTCTCGCTTGACCGCCCCTGTCTCTCTCTCTCGCTTGACCGCCCCTGTCTCTCTCTCTCTCTCTCTCGCGCGCGCTTGACCGCCCCCTGTCTCTCTCTCTCTCGCTTGACCGCCCCCTCTTTCTCTCTCTCTCTCTCTCTCGCTTGACCGCCCCCTCTCTCTCTCTCTCTCTCTCTCTCTCTCGCTTGACCGCCCCCTCTCTCTCTCTCGCTTGACCGCCCCCTCTCGCTTGACCGCCCCCTCTCTCTCTCTTGACCGCCCCCTCTCGCTTGACCGCCCCCTCTCTCTCTCTCTCTCTCTCTCTCTCTCTCTCTCTCTCTCTCTCTTGACCGCCCTCTCTCTCTCTCTCTTGACCGCCCCCTCTCTCTCTCTCGCTTGACCGCCCCCTCTCTCTCTCTCGCTTGACCGCCCCCTCTCTCTCTCGCTTGACCGCCCCCTCTCTCTCTCTCTCGCTTGACCGCCCCCTCTCTCTCTCTCTCGCTTGACCGCCCCCTCTCTCTCTCTCTCGCTTGACCGCCCCCTCTCGCTTGACCGCCCCCTCTCTCTCTCTCCCTCTCTCTCTCTTGACCGCCCCCTCTCTCTCTCTCTCTTGACCGCCCCCTCTCTCTCTCTCTCGCTTGACCGCCCCCCCTCTCTCTCTCTCTCTCTCTCTCTCTCGCTTGACCGCCCCCTCTCTCTCGCTTGACCGCCCCCTCTCTCTCTCTCTCTCTCTTGACCGCCCCCTCTCTCTCTCTCTCGCTTGACCGCCCCCTCTCTCTCTCTCTCTCTCTCTCTCTCTCTCGCTTGACCGCCCCCCCCTCTCTCTCTCGCTTGACCGCCCCCTCTCTCTCGCTTGACCGCCCCCTCTCTCTCTCTCTCTCTCTCTCTCTCTCTCGCTTGACCGCCCCCCCTCTCTCTCTCTCTCTCTCTCTCTCTCTCTCGCTTGACCGCCCCCCCTCTCTCTCTCTCTCGCTTGACCGCCCCCTCTCTCTCGCTTGACCGCCCCCTCTCTCTCTCTCTCTCTCTCTCTCTCTCTCGCTTGACCGCCCCCCCTCTCTCTCTCTCTCTCTCTCTCTCGCTTGACCGCCTCTCTCTCGCGCGCTTGACCGCCCCCTCTCTCTCGTGCGCGCGCTTGACCGCCCCCTCTCTCTCGACCGCCCTCTCTCTCTCTCTTGACCGCCCTCTCTCTCTCTCTTGACCGCCCCCTCTCTCTTGCTTGACCGCCCCCTCTCTCTCTCTCTCTCTTTCTCTCTCTCTTGACCGCTCTCTCTCTCTCGCTTGACCGCCCCCTCTCTCTCTCTCTTGACCGCCCCCTCTCTCTTGCTTGACCGCCCCCTCTCTCTCTCTCTCTCTCTCTCTCTCTCTTTCTCTCTCTCTTGACCGCTCTCTCTCTCTCGCTTGACCGCCCCCTCTCTCTCTTGCTTGACCGCCCCCTCTCTCTCTCTCTCTCTCTCTCTCTCGCTTGACCGCCCCCTCTCTCTTGCTTGACCGCCCGCTCTCTCTCTCTCTCTCTCTCTCTCTCTCTCGACCGCCCCCTCTCTCTTGCTTGACCGCCCCCTCTCTCTCTCTCGACCGCTCTCTCTCGCTTGACCGCCCCCCCCCCCTCTCTCGACCGCCCCCCTCCTCTCTCGACCACCCCCCCTCGCTCTTGATATGGTAACTTTACATGAGAGGTAATTAAACTTGTGTCAAAGAAGAAAATCCCTTGTACTTCTATCTGTAGCAAACTATGGAGCAGTATTCCCACACTACTCTTTAGGCCTGATATGTTATTAACCCCTTCCTGCGTGGACAGGGCTCGTATGCCTAGAGGATGGGAACATCGGCCCAATCATATGACTGATTGGCAGTCACAGTGGTCATATGATCGGGAGCCCCTTCCGAATCATTAATACAGACCCAGAGCTGTATTTGACAGCATAGTCTCTGTGCTGGGAGCATGCAAGGAGCACGCTCTCAGCATAGAAACCCCTGCCGCCCATAGTCGCATGTGTGTGGCCTGTAGGTGTTGGGGCTCACCCTCTTTGCCAATGCATATATGCATTACAGGGCGACGTGGTTAAAGAGATCCGTAATGAGTGTTTGGAAGTTTCTATTGCTGGTCTTTCTTTTTGAAAACTGGACATCTGGCTGTCATCCTGATGCATCGGCTTCCACTCTTCAGGTTACTGACTTGAAACTAGTATATAGACTTTCCTGGTCTGCAGACTTGTTTTCGTTCAATGATTAGCCAGGGACGGCCAGACATTTTCAGTAGATCATTGCTGTATTTTTTCAGTACAGCGTTTCATGAGATTCGGTTGCCACCAATCCGATTCATTCCTGCCCTGGCATCCTATTACTAGATGTGCAATTTTATATTTGGGGACAAGTTGTGTACACCTCGGAACAATGTGATCAAATTTCGAGGATCTACTTGCAGCATTTTGGAATTGGCACATAGATGCTCCAAGATGATTTCAGATTAGGAGCATATCGGATAGCGATACCTGTTTGTGTAGGCAAGCATTGCAGAGGTCTCATCCCACCACTTTGTTTTTTGTATTACAGCACAGCTGCAGTCCCAACCTGTTTGTACAGAATGTGTTTGTGGACACACATGACCTGCGCTTTCCCTGGGTGGCTTTCTTCGCCAGCAAGTGAGTAATCTGCTTAACATTCCGCCTATTAAAGGGACACATTAACCATCGACTCGGCAGCTTTGTGCAGAGCAATACTAGCGACTACGCTGTATTGCGCCGTAAGATTGCCAGATTTGAAGAGATTTAGCACCTAGAGCACTATTCGAAGAAAAGACAATGCAGCCCATCCTTCCCTTTTTTCTTTTTTTTCTTCTCTCTTCTTTCTTTTGAGTATAGACCATTTGCCCCAAGCATATTTGTATTTTATTTATTTAGTTCAGGTACTTGTATAGTGCTGTCAATTTATGCAGTGCTTTACATATACATTTATACATTCCCTACCCTCAAGGAGCTTACACTCTAAGGTCACTAACGCGCATTCATACATACTAGGGCCCATTTAGACAGGATCCGATTAACCTACCAGAATGTCATTTTAGAATGTGGGAGGAAACCGGAGTACCACGGAGGAAACCCACAGGCACAGGGAGAACATGCAGACTCCAGGCAGATGGTGTCGTGGTCGAGATTTGAACCCGCGACTAGAGTTGAGCGGACACCTGGATGTTCGGGTTCGGGTCCGAACCCGAACTTTAAAAAAAAAGTTTGGGTTCGGGAACACGAACCCGAACTCCGAACCACATTGTAGTCAATGGGACACGGACTTTTAGAAAAAAAAATGCGCGGAGGTCCCCGCAAATTCAATAACCAGACCCTTTAGGTCTGGTATGGATATTAAGGGGAACCCCGCCATCAATTTAAAAAAAAAAATGAGGTGCGGTTCCCCCTAAATATCCCTAACCAGACCCGTTATCCGAGCACGTTGACCTGGCCGGCCGCAGAAAAGAGGGGGGGGGGACAGAGTGCGGCCCCCCCCCCTCTCCTGAATCGCACCAGGCCACATGCCCTCAACATGGGGAGGATGTCCCCATGTTGATGGGGACAAGGGTCTCATCCCCATTGAATTTGCAGGGACCTCCGCAAATTTTTTTTCCCCGAACTCCGATCCTGGACACAAACTTTTTCCAATTATTCGGGTTCGGGAAAACCCCAAAGTCCGTACCGAACCCGAACTTTACAGTTCGGGTTCGCTCAACTCTACCAGCGACCCTTTTTGCTGCTAGGTGAAAGTGCTACCCACTACACCCCTGTGCTGCACTTGGGTTGCTTTACATATGACTAGTTTGAGGTCATGCTCGTGCTATGGCGCCTGAGTGCTCGACCAATAATGGAGGGTGCCTCATATCTTTCTTCATAGTTTCCCTTTAACCCCTTAATATAACAAACTAACTGTCACTGCCCCTACCTATGACTGGTCTATACAGTAAGGAGCACTGGAAAGGGCGCACGCATGTCAAAAATAACACGGAATATCCAAGCTCAAACTTACCAACCAATCAGCAACCAACCAAATTCACCTGTCTAACAGTGCGTTTAAAATCAGGGGTTTAGTTGCACGCATTTACAAATACATGCGTAAGCTGCAGGCCCCCCTCAAGGCTCCCTGTGTAATGCAGACCCTAACTCTAAAGTTTAAAGTCTCCTCAGTGGAAGCACATGAATGCTGATGGATAGATAACATAGGGCACCTCCTGGCCCTTTAAAGAATCTTCTAATTTGTTTTCTGATCATGTGACCGCCATGATTGGGACTGGGAGGGGGGGGGGGGGGTTGTTTGCACTAGGAGGTTTAAACTTGGGAGGATTCGTGCTAAGGGGTTGCATTTGGGCATTACACTGGGGGGATTTGTGCTGGGAATCACTTTTCTACTGGGTGGATTACACTGCAGGGGATTAAACTGGGGGAAATATACACTGGGGGTGGATTACATGAGGGGATGCACCCCGCTTGATTACACTAGGAGAATTACACTTGAGAGATTACACTGGAGGGATTGCATTGGGGGTCAGTACATTGTTGGGGATTTACATGGGGGGAGAGAGGGGGTTTGCACTGAGGGGATTACACAGGAAAGTGATTTACATGGGCGGGAGGGGGAAACCCTAGTGACGCCACTCCTTAAAGGGTTTGTCCAGGTACAATTATTTTTTTTTCTCCTAAATAGCTTCCTTTACCTTAGTGCAGTCCTCCTTCACTTACCTCATCCTTCCATTTTGCTTTTAAATGTCCTTATTTCTTCTGAGAAATCCTCACTTCCTGTTCTTCTGTCTGTAACTCCACACAGTAATGCAAGGCTTTCTCCCTGGTGTGGAGTGTCGTGCTCGCCCCCTCCCTTAGACCACAGGAGAGTCAGGACGCTCTCTACGTTGCAGATAAAGGAGCTGTGTGTTAGTGGGCGTCCTGACTCTCCCGTAGCCCAAGGGAGGGGGCGAGCATGACACTCCACACCAGGGAGAAAGCCTTGCATTACTGTGTGGAGTTACAGACAGAAGAACAGGAAGTGAGGATTTCTCAGAAGAAATAAGGACATTTAAAAGCAAAATGGAAGGATGAGGTGAGTGAAGGAGGACTGCACTAAGGTAAAGGAAGCTATTTAGGGAAAAAAAAATTACCTTTACAACCCCTTTAACTTGGAACAGATAGGCAACATTGCTGTTAACGTTCTTCAATCTTTGCTGACAACATGCTTATTTCAGATCAGTGACTTGCTAGACAGCGAAGTTATTATCACCATGGCAGTCCTGGGGGCATGTATTTAGGAACAAAGCCATCAGTGGCACTGAAGTACTATCCAATTTCCCACTTTATTCTGCCTGCCCTCTTTTCCCTCTGAATGATCTCATGTTAACGCCTTATGACCTTGTTCCGTAGGAGGATACGAGCCGGCACAGAGCTGACCTGGGATTATAACTACGAGGTGGGAAGTGTGGAAGGCAAGAAGCTGCTGTGTTGCTGCGGATCCACAGAATGCCGGGGGCGGCTCTTGTAACCTCCATCCTGCCAAATACAGAAACCTATCCATGGTGCTGAAGACCTTCAAGATATCTGTCCTAAAGGAGATATGGCAGCTGCCGCTGATCTCTTGCTGAAAATGCAAGTTGTCTGGCTGTTATGCTGATCCTGTGTTTTTGTTTTTTTATAGTGTGAACTACTTCCCTGGAACAAATGGGCAGATCACGAGATCCAAAATTCTTTATCTGCATACTAGTTCTTGGCCAGTAACTTCAATTAATAAAACAGAAGGAGCAGCATAACGGCTAGGCAACTCGCCATCCAGGGCAGCCTCTATTTTCTGTCCGGATGATTTCCTTTATTTCATCTATTTTACATCGTTCGTCTCTCATTGCTTCCCCCACATTGTCTCTGTAGGAGATGCCGCTGCCTCACCTCTACCCATAATGATGAAGTGCAGTATTGGAGAGAAGCTCGGTCGCATAGTCTTTATTTGTAGAGTTAAATGTTTGATACTTTTTTTTTTTTCCATGTTAAAATAAAAAATTGAGTTTAATCTTAAGTGTGTCGTGGTGACACTTATTGGACTTAACTTACTTGTGATTCGGCCGGGTTTGTCATCAGTGTGGGGTACATGTCTGTGACAGACAGGCGCATTGGTTAGATCTAGCCGGTCTTGCTCTTATGCGGTTTAACATCTTCCCTCCGGGCCTATAGCAGGTTGACGGCTGGGTGGTGGCTTTTACCACCCTGACTGGATGTCCTAAAAAGGCTGCTTATGTGCGCCGCCAGCGTGGGGATCGGGGGGGGGGGGTGTGTTCCTCGCATCGTGGCGATCGGTGGTGCGTTGTGTCCCTTGGACACATTGTATATCCGATCACGGTAAAGATCCTATGACGTAGGCTCTTTGCTATGTGATCAGCTGATCACAGTACAGTGTAAATGAGAAATGCTGAGGAGAGCTGGGCCCCATCACGATTTGACGTGCCATTCAAATGAATGGCATCTCAAATGCGAGTTGGCAGGCTCTGTTCACATTTAGCCGTTGCTGTTTTACAGGCCTTTTTTTTTTCTGCATTTTTGTACAAGCATTTTCAAGGTTAAAAGGTCACCACTGTAAAAGCCGTAAAACGCCTGTAATCTGCCAAAAAAAGGCTTATGTACTTTTTTTTTTTTTTTTTTTAAGCGACGGGCGTTTTGCTTTAGGCGACAGAACGCTCAGATGTGAATAGGGGCCATTGAAATGAATGGGGTTTGTCTTGTTGGGCATTTTTTAGAGCTGAGGCTTTGAGCAGAAAAATGCCTGTGATGTGAACAGAGCCTCATTACACATCTTTGCGGGCAGATCTGGCCACGATTCAAGACGCTGTAGTGTTAAAGGGGTTGTAAAGGTAAATGTGTTTTCACCTTAATGCATCCTATGCATTAAGGTGAAAAAAACATCCGACGGTACCGAACCCCCGTTTTACTTACCTGACCTCTCGAAAGTCCTGCGCGCGTCCACATGATCCTCTTCGGTTCCCAGCCTGGCCGTGGATTGGCTAGGCCATTGGCTGTCGTTGCGGTCAATCACAGCGGATGGCGCTGGGCCGAGTGATGCAGTCGGTGGCTATGCCTGCTGCTGTATCACGGGAGCGCGCTCGCAAAAGCTTTCCACCATGCGAGCTCGCTCACATGAAGGTGGGAAGCTTTTGTGAGGAGGAGCTGAGACAGACGCCGAGGGACCCCAGAAGACAGGGTTAGGGGACACTCTGTGCAAAACGAGCTGCACAGTGGAGGTAAGTATAACAGGTTTGTTATTTAAAAAATGACTTTAGTGCAGCCATCATTCCACCGCTCCAACCATTGTTAGAGTAGTGATGTTGAGGTCACAATTCATATCAGTAGCTGAGCAGGGCTGTGGCTCATTCACATGGCATCAGAAACCCCTAAAGGAATGCATACAGAGTAATGCAATTTGTTCAGTTGTATAAACACAAAGTTGTGTCCTGGGCAGTATTTGGGACCTATTTTAAGCTGTACACAGGGTGAAAGTTTACATGCAAACATGGACGCCCTTGGCCATCTCTTCCTAGCATGTAAATATCCACAATGTGTAGCCAGAAGCACCACCAACACTTAATACACTGTTTACATGTAAACACTGAATGTGTCATTCAAGTCGCAGCAACACATGACCGTGGTCATCAGTCATTCACTATTAGCCAAATTCATTCTTTACATGTGCTACTGCTGCTTGAATGACTCATGTAAACATCAATAGACTGCCATCGGTGGCAGCGGCGCAACTGATAATTTACATGTTGGTCCTCAGCAGTGGTGGTCACTAGGATCCATCTCCACCAGGGGTGCCTAACCGGTTGCCCGCAGAGCCCTCTGATGTGACCCATGACCCCTCTGCTCTGGGATGGCGGGTCAGTGAGCCCATGGGGTGCACTCCGCCTGGGACTGCCCCCTTTCACATCGGCGCAATTTAATAGGTCAAATCGGAGCCTATTGCTGGCAATACGAGCGTCCCAATCTCTGTGACCACCACTTTGCAGCGCCGCACCAATTTGCAAAAAAAGTTCCTGGACTACTTTTGGGGGCGATTTCAATAGATTTCTGTGCATGAACCCTCACAGATGTCATTCAGATCGCCCATGAAGTCTAACTGAAATGCGGCTTTGAACTCACATGATTTCAAAGCCCCAATTCACTTAGACTTCAGGGGCGATCGGAATGACAACTGAAATGCGTTTTTTATTTTATAGCAGTGTTCAGTGTGAACACGGTCCCACAAAGAGTTAATCCAGCTCTGAGCAATCCTCTTTTCTTTTTTCATTGAGCTAAACGGACAAACAGGAGAAAACTTTTGTCCGCTCGTCCACCTTGCTGTGAATGACAGGTTATTTACGTATCTCATGCACTAGCCTGAGACAGGCATTATTTTTTAATTCCCACCCCTTTTCTGAAGTCATGTGGTTACTTTTCAGTTTTTTTGACTGGATGTTGGTGATCATGGCAGAACTAAGTGTAAGGAATACACAGAAGAAAATGCATGTTGACAAGGGGAGTGTAGAGGTGGGTGGCGAGTTTGACATCACGACTCCAGACAACAGACCCGCCCACAGAATCTGCAGTTTTTCAGTTCTTATAACAGACAGAGGGGAGACATTTGACAGGTAAGGATACATGCAGGAGGAATCTATATCCTTATAGATCAGCACTATGGCAGTAGTTTAGAAAGGATGAGAGGGGCTTTACATCCACTTTAAGGTAAACACTAAGACCCCATACGCACGATTAGATTTTTGTCTTCAGATTTACCAAAAGCATGTAGTACAAGGGCCTCTGACTGCATACAAATTGAAACTCTTAGGCTCCTTTCACACGGACCTGAACGGCCGCTCCATGTAAGCCTAATGAGCGTCGGATGTCAGCAGTGACATGGCCACTGACATCCGACCTGATCCGCTAAAATCAGACGTATGGCGATACGTCGCCATCCGTCCATTTCGGATCGGGTGAGATCTGATAAAAAACAGACATGCTGTCCATTTTCATCAGATCTCTTGATAAAAACAGTGGCGCTCGACAAGCCCCTCCCTGCTCGGTGAACAGAGAGACCTGTCATCCGCCAGCTCAGCGGAGAGATCTCACTCTGAGCTTGCTGACTCCGTAGCGAAAGAGTCCACCTCATCTGAATGACGCTTTAAAGGGGTTGTAAAAGGAAAAAAATGTTTTCCCTAAATAGCTTCCTTTACCTTAGTGCAGTCCTCCTTCACTTACCTCATCCTTCCATTTTGCTTTTAAATGTCCTTATTTCTTCTGAGAAATCCTCACTTCCTGTTCTTCTGTCTGTAACTCCACACAGTAATGCGAGGCTTTCTCCCTGGTGTGGAGAAAGCCTCTTGAGGGGGCAAGAAGAAGCGTCAGGACGCCCACTAACACACAGCTCCTTTCTCTATCTGCAAAGTAGAGTGTCGTGACACTACTGCTTGCCCCCTGAAGAGGCTTTCTCCACACCAGGGAGAAAGCCCTGCATTACGGTGTGTAGTTGGACAACAGGAAGTGAGGATTTCTCAGAAGAAATAAGGACATTTAAAAGCAAAATGGAAGCATGAGGCAAGTGAAGGAGGACTGCACCTAAGGTAAAGGAAGCTATTTAGTGAAAAAAAATTCATTTACAACCCCTTTAAGGTTTGACCTCATGATTTTTGTAAATCTGCAGAAAACCCAGTAGTGTGTATGGGACCTTAGAAGGTGATTGGAAACTACTCAGCCCAATTCAGTAATACATAAATTCTGCAGAATATACACGCAGGAAAAAAATAAGAAGGTGCTTTGATACTTTGAGTTCATTTTTATTAATTCTCAGAATTTTTAAATATTCACACTCATCAAAATATGGTAGAAATTGCAATATCTGCTACTAGTGCATGTCTTCATCTGACCTTTCACAAGTACAAATACATTTAGAGGATCAAATCAACACAAGATATGCTGAATGTGTGTGTGTCATATGGGGTGCCAAGGAACGATCGTTACCACACTATAGGGCAGTGATGGCGAACCTTGGCACCCCAGATGTTTTGGAACTACATTTCCCATGATGCTTCTGCACACTGCAGTGTAGTGGAGCATCATTGGAAATGTAGTGCCAAGGTTCGCCATTACTGCTATAGGGTCTCTACATAGAACATATTCAAATCCCTTACAGAAGACTTGTTTGGCCTCATCCATTAACTTAGAAAAGGTTAGGTATCGACCTGAAAACACTCCAGCAACCCAAAGGGGGGGGGGGGGCAGATTATAATGACCAAAGCGAGGGAGACAAGCATTACTAAAATAGTAATTTTTTTTATTATACAAATGGTAAAGCAAAAAGAATACACAGTAAAAGTTCCAAGAGGCTCATCCAAAAAAACCTAGGGTATCGGGCCTTTCGGTAGCTTGCTATTCTCTTGCTTGGGTCCTTAGGAAGCCATCCCGGCGAAACAGATTGATCATACAGACAGCAGGCTAAAGATACATGGGGTGTGTATATATATATATATATATATATATATATAAAAAAAAAAGTATTGTTGCGTAACATGCATCTTTAGCCTGCGGTCTGTATGGTTAACACGTTTCACTGGGATGGCTTCCTCAGGACACAAGCAAGCTTCCGAAGGGCGCAACACCCTAAATTTTTGGGATGAGCCACTTGGAACTTTTAGAGTGTATTTTTTGTTTTAACATTTGTATAATACCATTTTATCAATACTGGTCTCCCTTGCATTGGCAGTTATAATCCACCCCCCTTAAGGTTACTGGAGTGTTCTCTACCTACCTTTTTCTATACGCAAATCCATATAAAGCTATGCAATGACCTGCAAACATTAGAATCACCCTTAAAGTAAACCCTGTGCTCAGTTTGATGCATTACTTTTGTGTAGGAGAGCATAGCAGGAACACAGATCCATTTGCACTTCCCTTTTAAATCTGAGTGAATGAGGCATTCCATTGTGCTAGACAGAACTCCGTCACCAACTGAAAATGAGGCCTAGGGTGTTGGCCATGTCCGTCACGAAGTGGACCAGCAAAAGGCCTAGGCCAACCAAAGTTCATACCAAGATTGTAGAACGTATGTGGCCTATTCGCTTATTAGTTTATTTAAAGCTCAACTCATGCCATAACAAGTTAGGCCTCGTACACACGACAGAGTTTCTCGGCAGAATTCGGCGAGAAACTCGGTCAGAGCCTGATTCTGCCGAGAAACTCTGTCGTGTGTACACTTTCGGCCCGATGGAGCCGCCGAGGAACTCGTCGAGAAAATAGAGAACATGTTCTCTATTTTCTCGTTGTTCTATGGGAGCTCTCGGCCCGCCGAGCTCCTCGGCGGCTTCAGGGCTGAACGGGCCGAGGAACTCAATGTGTTTGGCACGTCGAGTTCCTCGGCCGTGTGTACGAGGCCTCACATTCGTTTTTTTGGTCATTTATGTCCATGTTCTGACCATCAGGGTAAAACACAAAATCTCTCCAATTGAGATAAACACAATTTTAATACTTTCACACAGGCGATCTGATACGCCTGTCAATTGTTCCTAATCACGTCTGAAGGCTTTCAGAAAATTGTCAACAATTTGCATTGCAATATTTCTTGCCCAACAGGTTTACATGAATAAGTTATCTCACTCTTTATCAGTTTACATCTCTTTTTGGAGTAATGACATTATAAATAAAGTCAGGGCAGTACAACATAGAACTGGCCAAGTGCAGAGCTTTTTTTCTCAGAAAATAGGTGCAGGAACTTGACCACGTTCAGATTTCACAAACAGTAGAAGGGTCTTAAAGGGGCATTAAATACCAGAATTGCATTACACACAGAGCTGTCACTTGTAAAAACAGAAACCAGGCTTCTGTGTTTACAAGTGATTGTGGTGAGCAGACGCCAAAGGTGGTGGAACGGAGTTCCCCCTGAAAAAAAGCCCTGCCTATGTGTAAATGGAATTGTGTCCATTTACACCCACCTTACTCCAATTTGGTCCACTAAAAATAAAAACGGAAGAGGATCCATCCCCGTAGGCGGCCTGGATCGGAGGTAGTCGGGTGTAAACCAACAGCCGGTCCATTTACACCCGACCGCCCATACAGCCAGCAGAGCAGACTCAGTGTGTGTCTACTCTGCATAAACTGAGCAGACACGGACCCGTCCTCTGCCTGCTCTTCTCAGTAGGTGGGGATCAGTGAACAGATCTGTGCTGAGCAAAGAGTTAGATCATCCTCTCTCAATGGTTTTCTTGCGGTCTCTGCCTTCCTGTCCTGGTGACCACATTGATGGTGACGCTGAAGTGTTGAATTAGGAAGTTACATTGACATGAAATGTGTGTAAATCTCAAGACCGCCTATCCAAAATTAAAGTTCTGTCCATTCATTTGCTTGAAGTGCCACTTTAAAGCAGTGTTTCTCAACTCCAGTCCTCATGGCGCCCCGACAGGTCATGTTTTCAGGATTTCCTTTAGATGAAACAGCTGAGGTGATTACTAAGGCTGGGTTCACACTACTTTCATCCTACTTTGCTCTGCTACATTGGTCCTACATCCATCCTACTTTCATGAACAGGATACTACTTTGGTCTGACTTCAATGATATTCAATGGGTTGAAGTAGGATCAATGTAGGACCAAAAGTAGTACAGGGAGCATTTTCAAAGTCGGACCGACTTGTGTAGGACCAGTTAAGACGGCTCTCATAGGGAAACGTTGATTTTCACACATGCTACATGAGGCTCCCAATGTAGGACTGTTTGTCGGACAAGTGTGAACCCAGCCTAAGGCAGTGAACCTGATCAAATCACCTGTGCAAAATAATGGAAAGCCTGAAAACATGACCTGTTGGTGCGCCTTGAGGACTGGAGTTGAAAAACACTGCTTTAAAGGCTTCTGTAGGATAGTCCAAAAGGCAAAAAAAAATGTTTTTCAGTTATGGATAAATTGGAGAGGGATTAGAACACCTATCAGTTTTTATTGCCACCCATGACCCCGTCAAGGAGATTTATCCTCTCCATTTGTCCTATTGATGATCATTGAAAGTAAAAAAAATAAATACAATTTTGGGTTGTCCCCAGAAAACTGGGGAAATCTTCCAATAGGCACACTAGTTCTGGTGACCTGGGGGGGTCCCCAAGAAATTGCCTTAATTTACAGGGATTTTCTCTTGCTTCCTGTTCGGCTATGGGACAGGAAGTGAAGGGAAATTTCCACAACGGGACATAGGTGACGAAAAAATAAAAATCTGACTGGTTATAACCATCCTTTGCTAAACAGGTACCAAATCAAGACACACAGTTTATAAAATCCAAAAAGACTTCCCTTTTCCTCCCTGACTGAGCCAAGTTGACCCAATTTAAAAAGTGTATTTGTGGCATCCACAGCAACCTGGCTCTTACATTCATATGGTGCTCCAGAACAGTACCCCATAGCTTGCCATTATCCAGCTCCTGGGGGCACCATTCCATCCACTGACACCAGTGATTGGAGACCATTCCTCCCATAGATACCAACAAGGTAAACCACCTGGCCTTCAGATCAAGACCCATCTCTTCTGAGGGCCCAGGGAATGGATACCAAGCGCCCAGAGGCGATTCAGTTCGCATTTGTTGCGCTATATAAGTTTCTCACTCACTCAAGAGGGCACTATTACTCCCATTAAAACCAATGATGTGGCTTTACTTTAACTGACCACCAAGCACAAGGCATTATTTACTCACATTGAGGCCAGGGCATTTTCTACTCCCACGGGCCACAGCTGGCTCTCCTAAAATATGAAGGACAGTAAACTGGCCCTTTTTTTTTTTTAGAAAGTTTGAAGACCCCCTGTTCTAGAAGAAAATAAAGAATGCTGCCGTTACAGGCAATACAGAGGTTTTGGTTTAAACCCCTCAGGGAAGGTGGCTTATTGTGTGTGTGTGGAAGGTGATAAGTACAAAGACTTTAGGTACGAGAAGGTAATCCATCGATCACTAGATCTTCATGCGACAAGCTTTTATTCACACCACTAATACCTGTCGAATATTGAATGTGGTCTTATACATTATGCCAGCATAGAAGATGGCTACCTTCACAAGGACAGAAAGTTTCTGTACTATGAATGATCATACTCTTCTTGAGCTACTGAAACCTTAACCCAAAAAGTGCAAACACGACACGCATCATGAAACAAACTTTACTTTATCAGGGCATTAACATACAGAGAATCATCATGTGTAATTTGTGGGTCAGAATATCACTTCTCTCGAAACCTGGCCATACGAAGGGGCTGAGTGGTAAAGATCGATCTACCCCTATCAAAAGTGTGTGGATGGATCTCCCATTGCCAACTATTGTATACAGACAGCTGTCAGCATACTCGACCAACAACTGCAGCTAATTGACCGCAGTTACTGTTCCGTCAACTAATTTCTCATCCAACTCATTCAAATTTCAGGTTGAAGGATGTCAGGCAGAGTGGTGCTGGGCCACCTATGGCTCAGATTAGGAAGCAGCTGCCATTTGTTCCATGTATGACCAACTTAAGGTTTTGCACAAAAGATCCAGCTTGTATAAGAGAAAGAAGTCTGTACAACAAGTTTTTAGACCATTTGTAAAACTTTCGGCAAGCTTTAAAAAGCTTTGTTAAAGCACCCCATTTGGCTCAAGTTTGGGGCTGTTAAAAACAGAAGTCTAGGACCTCCTTTGGAGCCCTTATCTGAAATGAGTGGAGATGGACTTAAAAGAAACCCCATGGGCTGCCATTGTTGACCTCTTCTGAAAATGCTCGAAGCCTAGCTGTCATACCAAATCTCTTACTTTGAGTCATTGAAGTTTGAAAAACATATACAGGAAAAGAGTTACGCCTTTCCGACATACTTGTTCCAGATTAATGACTCCACGTAGTGAAAAAAGAATACCTTCAGAAAATTGTCAACAATTTGCATTGCATTGCAATATTTCTTGCCTAACAGGTTTACATGAATAAGTTATCTCACTCTATCAGTTTACATCTCTTTTTGGAGTAATGACATTATAAATAAAGGCAGGGCTGTACAACTATTTTTAGTACCAGGGCTCAGACTATGAAATCCACCGACTTACAAAAGAATATTAGATGAAATGTATCTTTTGTAAAGACATACAGAATGGGTCTGGTTTGCCCAGCTGAATAAAAAAACTCAGCAGAGTTGGTCGGGCTCTGAATGCACATATACTGGACCAGTGATGGCAAACCAGATGTTTCGGAACTACATTTCCCATGATGCTCAACTACACTGCAGAGTGCATGAGCATCATGGGAAATGTTGTTCCAAAACATCTGGGGTGCCAAGGTTCGCCATCACTGTACCAGACTCTGGAAGTGCCGAGAAACTGCAAGGAACAGAAGTTAGTTCAGGGCTGGAGGAAGCTCAGGAGTCAGGTATATAAAGATAACTTTTAATATGGTCGAGAACTCAAACACATGTTCCTTGGCTTGCTGCCTAGACGTGACTTACACCCCCATTCACACTTGTGCGGCTTTGGAAATTAAAGTTGGATGCAAGTTGTATCCCATGTTTTTCGAATGATAACCATTCATACATGTGCGACTTCAAAGTAGTTCATGCCCTACTTTGGTCTGACTTGAATGCAACTTGAGGGATAGACACTTCAATGTCAACCCTCAAAAGTTGCATAAAAGTCATACCTAAATGTTTTACATACAACAATGGATTTGACTTTGCAGTGGGACAAGTCGCCTCTAAGTTGCACCCATTTAAAAGTTGTACTCCAAAGTCGTACAAAGTGTGATGAGGTCCATCAGAATTGTATGCATCCTCAGGATTACATGAGTCAAAGATTAAACAGACCAGTGATAAATCGGTAAATCTAAATGGCTACTGATTGCTCTATGGTAGGGCAACATTAAACATGATAGGAAATCAACATCAGTAATAAATAAACATCAGCTAATAAACAGGACTATCTAATGAAATAAAAGGAAAACAGACAAGGAAGTTCTGTGGCCAAACTGAATATGCAGCATATTCACGTCGATTGTCACCTCCAAAATGGCTGGCACAGGTGAAAAGACGACACACCAATTTTACAAAGAACATAAAAAAAAAAAAAATCAGTGGTTCAATCCATCCAACAATGGTGATGGATGTCAAAACGCGACATCATTTGGCAAGGAAAAAAAATCACCTTCACTTTATCCAGGTCATTCAACTTGTTCTTTGGTCCACATACGTAGCAATTTGAGAACAACGTCATCTCTGGAATGTACATCAGTGGTTCACAAGAGGCAAAGGCAAGCGATCTTCACAGAAAAGGTCTTTGGTGTCATCCATTTGACCTTCTCTCCAAAAAAAAAAAAAAAAGCAGCAGGCACTTTTGGCCAAGGGGTGAAAGAATGAGAGGAACTTCATATGTTTGTATTAAATTATTGATAAATTTGAGGGAGAGGGATCATTTTCATAGTAAAAAGCCATCAACGTGTTTAAAAATTGTCCTCACGGAGAAGCTCCAGTGATCCACGTCCCAAGGCTCAGTAGGAAGGTGGACCTGTTTTGTCTTTGAGATGTTCTTACAAAGTCTTTTTTTTTTTTGAGATGATGGCAAGGAAATTCAGTAGTGTTAATCAGGGAAAGGATATTATTTATCATTAAATCCCCAGGAAAACTATCCGAGGGAAACGCAGCCTGGCGTCTAGTCCTTGGTCAATCCGCTTTGTGGTGACCGTTATGCAATGAATGGCCATTGGACACAGACCCATTCTTGGAAGGTTCCTCGTCTTCTTCATCTGGAATATCGGTTTCATCAGGGTCGCTTCTTGCATCCTCCTCCAACTGGAAGGCAAGATAGAGGCAGATTTTTAAATGGAGTAAACCAAAACACGTTTATGGGCAACAAAAACACAATATATTATGATTCTTCGGCGATCTTTGCAGCAAAGGACTATATCATTCTACCAATAAAAGAACAGATAGCATTATAAAAAAGGAGGTGTATAGCACAAATTACCTTTTAATGACAAGATGGTGAACTTCAAGTTCACCTTTCAGGACGATTTTTAGAACCTCTGGTTGAAAATGGTGAAGGTCCTCCTTACAGATACAGTAGAACTTCAGATTACGAGCATAATCCTTTCCAGGAGAATGCTCGTAATCCAAAGTACTCGCATATCAAAGAGAGTTTCCCCATTGAAGTCAATGGAAACTAAAATAATTTGTTCTGCATTGACTTCAATGGCATGCAATACCGCATGAGGCCAGAAGTGGGGGGCGCGGGAGAGCCTCGGAAACGGCCGAAAAGGCCCGAGGACACCTCGGAAAGAATTAGTTCCCGAGATTTGCAGAGGTCAGCCGAGCTGTCCTCGGGCCTTTCGGATCGGCGCTGCTCGGCTCCGGCGCCCCCCCCACCTCAGGTCAAACGTGGCACTGCACACTGCTTTGGCCGGAATCGTGCTCGTTTTGTGAGACAACACTCACAAACCGAGCTACGATTTTTTGAAATGCAGTGCTCGTATTGCGAAAAACACTCGTTAACCACATTACTCACAATCCAAGGTTCCACTGTAGTTGTTTTGGGCCCTCTTCATAAAAAACACTGGCCCCTCATTCCTGCGATTTGCAGGACAAGCTAAATTTCACAATAATGTGTGCCCCCTAGTGGCTTCTCCACATTGTTCAAAGTGTGCAATGTGTCCTCTACTGCAGTGGTCATCAACCCTGTCCTCAGGGCCCACTAACAGGCCAGGTTTGCAAGATAACGGAAATACATCACAGGTGATATAATTTGCTGCTCAGTGATTGCAGTATTCTAGTCTGCATCTCCCCAAAGTAATACATAAAAACTGGCCTGTTAGTGAGCCCTGAGGGCAGGGTTTATTACCACTGCTCTACTGGGTCCAGCCTAACTTTCTAGTGGCTGGTCCGGGCTGGTTAAACTTAGTGCATGTGCAGTCCACTAAGCTAGAGTAAGAGCACTGTGCATGGAGTTTGAACGGCCCAGAATAGTTGATACTAAGCTAGGCTTGAGTCAGGAGAGGAAGTACTGCACAGTGGTTTGAATGCTAGTGGTGCATTATTGTGAAAGTCAGCCCATCCTGAAAATGGCAGGATGGAGAGGAATGAAGGGCCCAAAACCGCTGCATCTGTAATTTTTGTTTAGTCAGTCAGGTCAGTCAGTCTAGTTCAACCCAAAAAAAATATCATACAATTCCATATACCCAATTCTATACCCACAGTTGATCCAGAGAAAGGTGAAAAGCCCCATCAGAGCATGATCCAATTTGCTACAGCAGGGGAAACAAAAATTCCTTCCTGGTCCCCCGAGAGGCAAATCGGATTTTCCTCAGATCAACATTACCTATAAATGTTAGTACCTATATACATTTAGCAAAGTTTCCAGGCCATTCTTAAAGCAATCTACCGAGATGGCCAGAACCACCTCTGGAGGGAGTCTATTCTACATTTTCACAGCTCTTACTGTGAAGAAACCTTTCCGTATTTGGAGGGGAAATCTCTTTTTCCCTAGACGTAGAGTGCCCCCTTGTCCTTTGTGTTGACTGTAAAGTGAATAACACCAATTTCACTATATGGACCCCTTATATATTTGTACATGTTGCTCATATCCCCCTTATTCTCCTCTTCTCAAGAGAATAAATTCAGTTCCTCCAATCTTTCCTCATAGCTGAGCTCCTCCATGCCTCTTATCAGTTTGGTTGTCCTTCTCTGCACTTTCTCCAGTTCCAGTAATGGAGGAACCTTCACCATTTCCAACAGGAGGAGCTATGGCATGTACTATTCATTGGATGTAGAATTGCATAGAAGATATTCTGCAAATCTTCCTGAAAAGTGAACTCTACAGGCTCCTTGGTTACATTCCAATATTGTTTTTTTTTTAACACATTTGTACATGCCCATTTTAAGTCAAGTGTACCTACTTTTCTTTTAGGGGAACCCTCTGATGTCTGTATTGGGTAATAGACTCTCCTCGTTTTGGGAACCTAAAGAACTGCTAGAACTGCAGTGACTAATGATAGGCCAGGTCTCAATTTCTATCACTATGCTACATAAGGGCCAATACAATAAGGGCATACAGTGGGGATCGAAAGTTTGGGCACCCCAGGTAAAAATTTGTATTAATGTGAATAACGAAGCCAAGGAAAGATGGAAAAATCTCCAAAAGGCATCAAATTACAGATTAGACATTCTTATAATAGGTCAAAAAAAGTTAGATTTTATTTCCATCATTTACACTTTCAAAATGACAGAAAACAAAAAAAATGGCATCTGCAAAAGTTTGGGCACCCTGCAGAGTTAATATCTTGTACTGCCCCCTTTGGCAAGTATCACAGCTTGTAAACGCTTTTTGTAGCCAGCCAAGAGTCTTTCCATTCTTGTTTGAGGTATCTTTGCCCATTCTTCCTTACAAAAGTCTTCCAGTTCGTTGAGATGTCTGGGCTGTCTGTCTCGCACTGCTCTTTTAATGTGTATCCATAGATTTTCAATTATGTTGAGGTCAGGAAATTGTGAAGGCCATGGCAAAACCTCCAGTTTACGCCTCTTGATGTAATCCCCCGTGGATTTTGAGGTGTTTTTAGGATCATTATCCATTTGTAGAAGCCATCCTCTCTTTAACTTCAGCTTTTTCACAGATGGCATCAAGTTACCATCCAAAATTTGCTGAAATTTTATTGAATCCATTTTTCCTTCTACTCGTGAAATGTTCCCTGTGCCACTGGCTGCAATACAACCCCAAAGCATGATTGATCCACCCCCATGCTTCACAGTTGGACAGAGGTTCTTTTCATTAAATTCTGTGCCCTTTCTTCTCCAAACGTACCTTTGCTCATTCCGGCCAAAAAGTTATATTTTAACCTAATCGGTCCACAGAACCAAAATGCATCAGGCTTGTTTATATATTCATTTGCAAAGTTCAAACGCTGATTTTTGTGGTGAGGACGTAGAAGAGGTTTTCTTCTGATGACTCTTCCATGAAGACCATATTTGTACAAGTATCTCTTTATAGTGGAATAGTGTACCACAACTCCAGTGTCTGCCAGATCTTTCTGGAGGGATCGTGCCGTCAAACGTGGGTTTTGAATTGCTTTTCTCACAATCCTGCGAGCTGTTCTGTCTGATATTTTTCTTGGTCTTCCAGATCTTGCTTTAACTTCCACTGTTCCTGATGACTGCCATTTCTTAATTACATTCCGAACAGAGGATATTGACATCTGAAAATGCTTTGCCATCTTCTTATAGCCTTCTCCAGCTTTGTGAGCGTCAACTATTTTCACTTTGTTTTCTAGACAACTGCTTAGAAGAACACAGGGTGCTGATTGTTGGGGCAAGGTCAGATGAGTCTGGGCATTTAAAACATTTGAGGTTGACATCACCTGGTCTTCCCAGACAATGATTGAGAACAATCCATGACACTGGCAGGTCTCAGCTTTGCAAAGGGGGCAGTGCATGCTATAAATTCTGCAGGGTGACCAAACTTTTGCAGACGCCATTTTTTTTTGTTTTCTGTAATTTTGAAAGTGTAAATGATGGAAATAAAATCTAACTTTTTTTTTAACATATTATAAGAATGTCTAATCTGTAATTTAAAGCCTTTTGGAGATTTTCCCATCTTTCCTTGGCTTCGTTATGCACATTAATACAAATTTTTACCTGGGGTGCCCAAACTTTCGATAGATAATAAAACAATAGAACAAAAGTTAAAGAATATAGCCGTCTTCCAAAATTCAAATTTGATATTTTCTATTCAGATTCAAATTCAAATTCATTGGAAAAATTGGAATACGGTCGAAAAAAAAAAAAAAAAAAAACTAAACAAAACTAGAATTTGTTACAAATGCAACAACATTAGTAACTTAACAAATTAATCCGAAACGACACTTAACAAATGTCTTTGTTCTGCAAATGTCGAGTGATCGGTCTTTATTACAGGAAGCTCCTGCACAGAGGAAAAGTCTCTTACTGGATGTCTATATAGATCTGGAATTAAAGCGGAGTTCTACCCAAAAGTGGAACTTCCGCTTAATCCACTCCTTGCCCCCCTTACATGCCACATTTGGCATGTCATTTTTTTTTTAGGGGGAGGGGGGCTTCAGGAGGAGCGGGACTTCTGGTCCCACTTCCTCCTGAAGCCCATGGAATGCTTTGGCGATACGTCATATCGCCTATGGCGGCCCCTTCCTGTAGGCGATCGCCTGAGACACGTGACAGGTCCCACGCGATCGCCTGACCACTTAGAGCGCAGCGCCACTCGCACATGCGCAGTGAGTGCCTGCCCGTGAAGCCGAAAGCCGTCACGGCCAGGTGCCCACAGTAGGAATGGAGGCGCCGGCCGGAGGGGGGGGGGGGGGGGAGAGGAGCAGAGCTCCGGGCGGCGCTGCGCTGGAACATGGAGCAGGTGAATGCATGTTTATTAAAAACCAGCAGCTACACTTTTTGTAGCTGCTGACTTTTAATAAACATAAAAAAAGCCTGGAACTCCCCTTTAATACACAAAGCACACAAAGAATGAAGGAAAAACACACATGGCTCTATTATTCAGACAATATTTGCTGACCCCGGACATCAGCCTTACAATATCTTACAAGTGTAAACATGCACCCAAATGACTCCTATAGTCTGAGATGTTAAAAGTTTTATGGCCTATTTGCATACTACATATGCAGTTCCTGCTTCCTCGTCATGTTTTCATGATCATTTTGTGTCTACTATGAGTGACAACTGCAGTCTCCAATAAGATAAAAACATCCACAATGTCTCTGGCAACCAGAGGCCATGTGGTTCTTTGCTAGCCTCGAGGCCAGTGATGGTGAACCTTGGAGCCCCAGATGTTTTGAAACTACATTTCCCATGATGCTCGACAACACTGCCGAGTGCATGAGCATCATGGGAAATGCAGTTCCAAAACATCAGGAGGTGCCAAGGCTCGCCATCACTGCTCTAGGGGGCAGCACTTTTCTTTATGTTAAGAATTTTTTTGTTCCACTCAAAACAACATGCTTCGGTAACACTGACCGATTTGTATCAGTTGTAAACTTTATCACCAAGTTGATTTAAGAAAGAAAGAAATAACAATTTGTCCTACCTTGCCCGTCAGGAACTTGTGTGCCATGCCGAGAATGAGATAAGCCCAAAAAATGTGCAGGCACTGCAGGACCCACAGCATGACGTTGAAGAAATAGTATCCGAAAAACGGCGCGTAAATCTCTAAGGGGTAGACCCAGGTACAGTGCAAGATCCTGCAGAAAAGGACAATACACTTTCAGTCTTACTATAGGGTTTAAAGGTCGTACAGTCAATCACCCTATGTGAGAAGGCTTCCCCAACATTCCCCATATTACATGCTGCATAATAGTTCTGCAACCTTCCACTTATGCTCCAGTGTGTGTGTGTGTGTGTGTGTGTGTGTGTGTGTGTGGCAAATGTAGGAGGTGGGGCTGGAACCAGGGAACACTCTAATGCCACGTACACACGATCGGAAATTCCGACAACAAAGCCGTGGATTTTTTTCCGACGGAATGTTGGCTTAAACTTGTGTTGCATACACACGGTCACACAAATGTTGTCGGAAATTCCGAACGTCAAGAACGCGGTGACGTACAACACTACGACGAGCCGAGATCAATGAATTTCAATAGGCAGATCAGCTCTTCTGCTTGATTCTGAGCATGCGTGTTTTTTTGTGCGTCGGAATTGCATACATACGATCGGAATTTCTGACAAGAACCTTTGTCGGAAAATTTGAGAACCAGCTCTCAAATTTTTGTTGTCCGAAATTCCGACAGCAAATGTCCGATAGAGCCTTCACACGGTCGGAATTTCCGACCAAAAGCTCACACCGGACATTTGTTGTCGGAATTTACGATCGTGTGTTCGCGGCATAATGGCTGGTCGCTAAAAGCACTCCACTTTGCAATCTAAAAAGGTTTTACTTTAATAGGTCCACTGCAAATGGATATTTCAGTTTTAGCCTTTGTGTACGTCCGTGTAGAGTCAGAAGATAATGCAGTTGGTCAGCAGTCATAACATTACTATAGAAGACCCACTGACCACCAATGTAAAAAGCATTCTCCTCAAGGACCACCAAAGGAACATTCTTCCCACTGTCCACCAATGTAAGGGGTATTTTTTCCTCTGACCACCAATTTTAGGAACATTATTCTCACTAACCCCCAATGTGGCTGGGTTCACACATATGCAAATTGAATGCGGGGTTTCACTGCATCCAATTTGCATGACAGGCAAGTGTGACCGGCTTCTCAATGGAGCCAGTTCACACATGTCCGAGGCGGCCATGGTCCACACTGAAAAGGGTCCGGTGCGTGTTTGGGTTGGGTTCAGGTGCGAATTCGGGCAACAATTTGGACCCGAATCACAAATAAACCGGTAAACTGACACGCAACGGCCCCCTGGCACGAACCCGCGGTCACATATGTGTGAACCTAGCCTGTAATTTTTCCCATTGACCTCCAATATAGGGAACATTCTTCCCACTGATCACCAATGTAAGGGACATTCTTCCCACTGATCACCAATGTAAGGAACATTCTTCCCACTGATCACCAATGTAAGGGACATTCTTCCCACTGATCACCAATGTAAGGGACATTCTTCCCACTGATCACCAATGTAAGGGGCATTCTTCTCACTGATCACCAATGTAAGGGACATTCTTCCCACTGATCACCAATGTAAGGGACATTCTTCCCACTGATCACCAATGTAAGGGACATTCTTCTCACTGATCACCAATGTAAGGGACATTCTTCCCACTGATCACCAATGTAAGGAACATTCTTCCCACTGATCACCAGTGTAAGGGACATTCTTCCCACTGATCACCAGTGTATGGAACATTCTTCCCACTGATCACCAGTGTATGGAACATTCTTCCCACTGATCACCAATGTAAGGGACATTCCACGATCTACAATGTAAGGGACATTCTTCCCACTGATCACCAGTGTAAGGAGCATTCTTCTCACTGATCACCAGTGTAAGGAACATTCTTCTCACTGATCACCAATGTAAGGAGCATTCTTCCCACTGATCACCAGTGTAAGGGACATTCTTCCCACTGATCACCAGTGTATGGGACATTCTTCCCACTGATCACCAGTGTATGGAACATTCTTCCCACTGATCACCAGTGAAAGGAACATTCTTCCCACTGATCACCAGTGTAAGGAACATTCTTCTCACTGATCACCAATGTAAGGAACATTCTTAGGGCAAAACAGAAAGGCAAGCAGGCCACCCAAGTGCATGGGTGCCATAAATCCATAATGACCCCCAGGCAGGGCTGTCTTAATGAGAGGGCAATGCCCAGGGACCCCACCTACATGGGGGGACCCCTGCACTTTCCCCAAAGCAGCTGGTCCTTGAGCCCACGCTGCCCCAAAATTGGGGGCCCCATGGTGGTACTGAGAGTGATGGATACTCAGGGGAGGCAGGCTGGCTGGCAGCGGTGCAACATACAGAACGATACCTATTATTTCACAGCCACCAGGGAGGGGCAGGGCCGGAGAGCCAGTGATGGGGGATATCTGGGGTGTAGACGGGTCAGAGTGCTGGGGGGATATCTGGGTTGTAGATGGGTCAGAGTGCTGAGGGGGATATCTGGGGTGAAAAGGGGTCAGCCTACTTGATGTCCATTTACCTGCACTGTCTCCATTGTAGGGGCCCCAGAGCATTACTTTGCCCAGAGGCCCATGATGCCATTAAGACGGCCCTTCTCCCAGGCATTAAAAGAGGTGCATGCTTGGATGCACCTTTTGGTGTGAACGAGCCCCCAAACCGGTGTGAATGTGCGCAATTCTAAAGGGCGCCTTGACAAAAAAAAGAGAAAAACACTGTCCTAAAGTATGTGACATGGCATGAGTTTTATTCTCGATTTTCAAAGACTTGAGCATCCCGTTAACCACCAGCAGAGACCAGCATTAGGCAACGAACATTTACTCACCAGAAAGGAAGAATGATGATTCTTGTAATGATGAACACTAAAGCAAACACCACAAATATATTGTTGCCAGCGTCTATCCAGCCGGCGTAGTTAAACATCTTGGCAGACTAGAAGTAAATAAGCAGAACAACAATTAATCATCAAAAAGTATACATTTGACCTGTGTGGGCAGCATTGTAGGGAGGACCTTCATTCTTCCTTCTCCGGCCATAGACAGTGTGATTATCTTTCATGCAACCACTTGCGTAGCTATTGTGTTCTCCAGGGGGAGCTATCCTTTCCAGGAGAACACACAGTGATTATTGCTAGTGGCATGAAAAGCTAACAGGCTGGATGTATCCAAGTTGATAGATCGATCAACTTGGGTACAATAAGCCTGCCCATGCATGGACAATTTACAGTAAATCAGCAGAGACCGGTTGAGATTTGAACTGTCTATAGCTGGCTTAAAGCTACCCATAGGCTCTGCATGTCCAACTGTCTGAACACAAAACCTCAAGCTTATGTCCCACTCTACTAATTAGTTTAAAGGCCTGTGTCAATGAGCATTGGGCTTGGTTGGATGACATCCATTTGAGATACGACTGAAATCATAAAAAAAAACACTGACAGGTCTATCTGACTGGCAAATTGGCATTTAAACTTCAAGCAAGTTTTGCATTCCCATTGACTTCTATGGAAAGGCAAAACCCATTTAAAATAAGCAGAAGCCCGCTGCCACAGGAGAACTGGAGATTTATGAGGAGCTTTGGAGCTGTAGGGCGAGCCGAAGCTATGGAGCTGTAGGGCGAGCCGAAGCTATGGAGCTGTAGGGCGAGCCGAAGCCATGGAGCTGTAGGGCGAGCCGAAGCCATGGAGCTGTAGGGCGAGCCGAAGCCATGGAGCTGTAGGGCGAGCCGAAGCCATGGAGCTGTAGGGCGAGCCAAAGCCATAGAGCTGTAGGGGGAGCCAAAGCCATAGAGCTGTAGGGGGAGCCGAAGCCATAGAGCTGTAGGGGGAGCCGAAGCTATAGAGCAGTAAGGGAGATGACGCTATAGAGCTGTAGGGGGAGCCAAAGCTATAGAGTTGTAGGGGGAGCCAAAGCTATAGAGTTGTAGGGGGAGCCGAAGCTATAGAGTTGTAGGGGGAGCCGAAGCTATAGAGTTGTAGGGGGAGCCGAAGCTATAGAGTTGTAGGGGGAGCCGAAGCTATAGAGTTGTAGGGGGAGCCGAAGCTATAGAGTTGTAGGGGGAGCCGAAGCCATAGAGTTGTAGGGGGAGCCGAAGCCATAGAGCTGTAGGGGGAGCCGAAGCTATAGAGCTGTAGGGGGAGCCGAAGCCATAAAGCTGTAGGGGGAGCCGAAGCTATAGAGCAGTAAGTGAGATGACGCTATAGAGCTGTAGGGGGAGCCAAAGCTATAGAGTTGTAGGGGGAGCCAAAGCTATAGAGTTGTAGGGGGAGCCGAAGCTATAGAGTTGCAGGGGGAGCCGAAGCTATAGAGTTGTAGGGGGAGCCGAAGCTATATAGAGTTGTAGGGGGAGCCGAAGCCATAGAGCTGTAGGGGGAGCCAAAGCTATAGAGCAGTAAGGGAGATGACGCTATAGAGCTTTAGGGGAGATGAAGCTATGGGGAGAGCTGTAAGGTAGGCGGCTGCAAAGTGACAACTCCAACGCTGGCTTATTTTTGGAAAACAATATCAAAAAGACAGCGTTTTATATTCTTTCTAGTTGATGGCATGCCTGCAGAACAGTTGTCTAAAGGCACCAAAATAATGATCTGGTTGCCCGAGTCAGAGATGCCAAAAAGGCCTTGTAGTTGTTTTAGGTGACCACCCCCCCACACAATAACCACTAAACTCATCTCCTTAGGTAAGACATCTCACCTCCAAGAAGAAGTCCGAGGAATCATGAATGACCATGACCAAAGTGCCCACTCGAATGTAATTTGCACACCATGAAAAGCTGATCAGAATAATAGTGGCCACGTGGTGGATGATCTGCTCCTTGAAATCCTGCAGAAAACAGAACAAACCAATTTTACTTAGACGTAAAAAACTACTACTAAAAATAATCCAGCTAAATCACACAGATATACTGTAACATGCAACAGAGCTTTGTCACAAAGACATATAGGTCAGTGTAACAGTTTTGGGCACTTGATCATAGCAAAAAAAAAAAAAATGTAATAGGTAAGCCAAGAGAGCTGCACTTTATCAGTTTCATTGTTCTCAGCCATCTATGTGGACTACAACCCTGCCCCCTGTTGTGGGGAATACAAGAAGGAGAGTGTGTTGTAGTCCCAACAAACTTCCTTCCTACGGTAACAATGCTGCTCTCCAATAGCTACACTATGGCGATAGAAAATAGTCACCCTAGGACAAGAAGTGCAATATGAGATTTTTGTTCTTTGCTTTAAATACGCTTTAAAATCCGAAGTCTAGACACTCAGCTAAATACATAAGTGAAATATATTTTAACTGGTTTTACTTGCCAAGATGTTGAAATTCTGTTCAGCCAGACTTATGCTTACCTATGGATCCAAACTTTTAGGTCACAATGTATGCATTAGAGATTTGTAAGGGTCAGGGACATTTTTAAGGCAGGGCAAAATGGGAAGCTGCCCTGGGCCCTGTCATTGTTGTCGGGCCCAAAGCAGCTGCCTCATACTTGTTTCTTTAAGTTTTAGTCCTGTGTTGTGTCCTGATATCTCAGTGTGAAGTGCTGCTACTAATGCTGCCCAGCTCTGCCCTATTGTTGTGTACAGATGATTCACCGGCAGACCCTGTGTTTACATGTAAATAACCGTCATTCATATGTACATAACATAAGCATTAATATGTAAATAGCTGAGGCCGGCAGCATTCATATGTAAATAAAGGCGGCATTCATATGTATATCATGCCCCTCTGCAGGGACGAGATGATGTGTTGTAACCTCTAGCAACCAATCAGTGAGCAGTATTACTGTACAGTAATCTCTAGCAACCAATCAAGAAATAATCATGTGCTGTAACCTCTAGCAACTAATCAGTGAGCCGTAATGTGTGCTGTAGCCTCTAGCAACCAGTCAGTAAGTGGTAATGATATGCTGTAACCTCTGGCAACTAATCGCAATCACTGCCTGATCTGATACAGTAAACTGATTTTAAGTCTAGCTGATATTTATTGTATGTCTTAGAGCAGGTGGAGAGCAAAATTGCATGGGAGGAGGGATTTTTTGCCCAGGGTCCAATCAGCATTAAAGACGGCCCTGGTAAGGGTTGTAGTGAAGAACTCACAAAGGGGTCAGATGTGAGAGGTTACCAGCTATATTCACTCCAGGTGGCAGAACTGGAAGTTACAAGCTCTTTATTTTAAACTAGAAGGCCTGAAACTCCGGGCCGATCCTGGGCAGGTGCATAGGGTGCAGCGCACCCAGGTGCCACAGAGGTGGGGGCACTTAGGCGCCAGAATGCTCCCCTTCCGCTTACTTCTCCTTTTCTTGTCTGTGTCCAGAGGCAGCTCTCTCCACCGGCAACTGACAGGAGCGGATCAGAGGAGACACTGTGCCACCGCCGCCGCTGTGTTTCCTGCCCAAGTCCACCATCCCTCCCTCCTCCTGTCAGAGGATGAAAGTGAAGCAGCCGAAGACCATAGCAGCAGTCTCTGACCATCTCCTGTATTATATCTGCAGTATCTGAGCATCTCCTGTAATATAGCTGCAGTCTCTGAGCATCTCCTGTACTATGTCTGCAGTCTCTGAGCATCTCCTGTATTATATCTGCAGTCTCTGACCATCTCCTGTACTATGTCTGCAGTCTCTGACCATCTCCTGTACTATGTCTGCAGTCTCTGACCATCTCCTGTACTATGTCTGCAGTCTCTGACCATCTCCTGTACTATGTCTGCAGTCTCTGACCATCTCCTGTACTATTTCTGCAGTCTCTGACCATCTCCTGTACTATGTCTGCAGTCTCTGACCATCTCCTGTACTATGTCTGCAGTCTCTGACCATCTCCTGTACTATGTCTGCAGTCTCTGACCATCTCCTGTACTATGTCTGCAGTCTCTGACCATCTCCTGTACTATGTTTGCAGTCTCTGACCATGTGGGGGGCGCTGGGAATATTTATGCACCCAGGCGTCTGTGCCCCTAGAATCGGCCCTGCTGAAACTCACATGTGGTGTGAGCATCTGGTCAGAGCTGATCCCTTACAAGAAGGGCCCAGACTCACTTGTGCTGTAAGCAGCTAGTCAGGGCAGATCCCTCAGAGGAATGACCAAGGCCAAGGGCTGAGAATCATTTGTGCTGCAAGCAGCTGGTCAGGGTGGATCCCTTACAATAAGAACTGAGACTCATTTGCGCTGCAAGAAGCTGGTCAGGGCAAATCCTTTACAGCAGGGGTCTCCAAACTATGGCCCTCCAGCTGTTAAGGAACTATAAGTCCTATCATGAGACATCTTCCTCTGGGAGTCATGCCTGTAACTGTCCGAATCTTGCATTCCCTCATGGGACTTGCAGTTCCTCAACATCTGGGAGGTCCATAGTTTGGAGTCCCCTGCTTAACACTAAGGACTGAGAATCATTTGTGCTGTAAGCAGCTAGTCAGGGTGGATTCCTTACAGGAAGGACTAAGACTCATATGTGCTGCAAGCAGGTGATCAGAGTGGATTCATTAGAGCGGTGGGCTCCAAACTGCGGCCCATTGCTTGCTTTTAACTGGCCCTTGGGGCACTATTACTTCCACTGATACAAGACACTATTATGCCATCTGACACCAACAATGGGGCATTATTCCTCTCTAGGATACCAACAATGGGGCATTATTACGCCCCTAATACCAAATATTTTATTATTTTCCTCCCACTGGCCACAGTGCGGCCCTCCTAAAGTCTAAAGCACAATAAACCGGCCCTTTGTTTGGAAAGTTTGGAGACCCCTGCCTTAGAGGAAGGGCCGAGACTCATTTGTGTTTTAAGTAGCTGATCAGGAGGGATCCCTCACAGGAATGACCAAGACAAATTTGTGTCGCAAGCAGCTAAGGGTGGATCCTTTACAAGAGGGACTGAGAATCATTTGTGTTGTGAGCAGCTGGTCAGGATGGATGCCTCACGAGAAGGACCGAGACTTATTTGTGCTGTGAGCAAATGGTCAAGGGCTGAGCTCCACACTGCTGTTCTAAATACTCATAGAAACAAGATAAGGGCAGCACATAAGGGCAGCACATAAGGGCAGCACATAAGGGCAGCACATAAGGGCAGCACATAAGGGCAGCACATAAGGGCAGCACATAAGGGCAGCACATAAGGGCAGCACATAAGGGCAGCACATAAGGGCAGCACATAAGGGCAGCACATAAGGGCAGCACATAAGGGCAGCACCTCTGGAATTGAGGAAAATCTCACAATGTCTCTTAATACATAGGGCAATATACCTATCCATTACTTACCTTCCTCTTAACATCAAATGCCACTCTGAACAGGAGAGACCAGTAGAAGCCCAGTTCTATCATATAATACCAGTACTGTGAGGGCAGCATAGTCTGCGGACAGAAAATAAAACTCAACAAATTGTCACAGCATAAACATACTATAAGACAGCCCTTCCTGTTTTGTAAAAGAAAATACTTTATAGGTTTTCTTTAAAAAAAAAAAAAATTCTCGGATTTGTTTGCTCAGAGGCAAGTGAGGAATCTACTTGCTCTCCCTCTCCATAAATTTGATCTTGTGCTATTGACCTTCGCAGACAACAAGCTTTCCTGAGTAAAGCCAGTAAGGTTAGCCTCCTAAATATGTATACAAGTCTGTAGCTCCCATCTCCTGGCAGGAAATCTAATAATATATCTTTTAAATCCCCCCCCCCCCCCCCCCCCAAAAAATGTGCACACTAAATTTGAAGAAGACTTCCTACTGGTTCCTTGCATTAAAGGGGTTGTAAAGGTACACGTTTTTTCACCTTAATGCATTCTATGCATTCTATGCATTAGGGCGAAAAAACATCCGAGGATTAGCTTAGCTTAGCTTAGCGGGCCAACCCCCCAGCCCCCCACCCCCCCGAGACCCCGTTTACTTACTTGACTCCTCGAAAGTCCTGCGCCGTGAACGCTGGCTTATCGGCTCATTCATTGGCTGATTAAAAGCAGCGCAGCTATTGGCTTGCACTGGTGTCAATCACATCCAATGACCGAACGCGCAGGGGGGGGCGGGCCAAGTGATATAGTGAGCGGCTATAGCCACCGGCTGTATCACGGGAGCGCGCACACAAAAACTAACCACCATGCAAGAGAGCTTGCATGAAGGTGGATAGTTCTTGAGGGGAGGAGCCGAGACAGCCACCGAGGAACCCCCAGAAGACCAGGTTCGGGGCCACTCTGTGCAAAACGAGCTGCTCAGTGGAGGCAAGTAGAACATGTTTTTTTTTTTTAATAACAAACACAAAATTTTCCTTTAGTGTTCCTTTACTCAGGGAATGTGCAGGAACCCCAACTTCCATCTTATTAGACATTACGATTAGTAGGCGGAGTCTGGCAATAGGTCCCATTTAAATGTCATAGTTACCTGTCTAGGGAAATCCCTCCAAACTTCATGGAGATCATGGAACCAGGGCTTCTGTGGATGGAAAAATATTATACTAGCTCAAGTTAACCGTAATGAAAAAGGACACAAGAAATATCTTGCACTACCTATGACACAGACAGCGAACATTTAATTTTTTTTTTTTAAATCGATTGTACGATAGATCGTTAGTAAACAGCTTTCGTCCGAAATTATCCGAAGGGACAAACACCAAAAAAATTCTCAGACGATACCAGAGCTTGCGATTTTTGTTTAACTGCTTCAATACTGGGCATTTTAACCTCCTTCCTGCCCTTGCCAATTTTCAGCTCTCATCGCTGTCACACTTTGAATGACAGTTGCGCGGTAATGCAACAGAGGCCAAAATTCAGAAAATACATTATTTTTCTCCTTCACTGATGTGCACTGATGAGGCAGCATTGAAGGGCACTGATAGGTGGCAATGATATGCAGCACTGAGTGGCACTGATGGGCGCAGATGAGCCAGCACTGACTGGCATCACTGATGGGCACTGCACTGACAACCAGGGCACTGATGATCAGTGCCCCGATTACCTGTACAGTCTCCGCTGCGAGGAGATGCCTCTGATCGCCTCACACTAAGTGTAAGGCGAGGAAAGCCGATAAACGGCACTTCCGGGTTTACATGTGATCGACACATCTGATCACATGGGTAAAGAGCTGCATCTTTATTAGTTCTTTACCGAGAACGGGGTCGCGCCGTGTCCTCCGGCATGCGAGAGCAGCGACGGCATAGGATGCTGCCCCCAGAATGAGAGAGAACCCCGCCCACAGTCATTTTACTATACGGTGGGCGGGAAGTAGCTCATCAGTACATCCGAAAAAACAATACAGATGCATTACATCCAAATTTTTATTCTGTCGAGAATTTTCACACTTTAGTAACTGCTTTTTTTTCATATGGAGACTAGCATGAAAAAATAAAATAAAAAATGGACGATCGTTCGTCCGATCTCATAGTGTGTACCAGGCTAAAGGTGCAAAATATACTGTATTCCAAGGGAAAACGAAAAACAATGGGTACAGTCTGCAGTATTGACCTGACTGCCCCATATGCAAACATATATTCAATATTCATTGAAGCTGTTGTACATTAAATGGGAACCATCATCTAAATATGTATTCATAAATACGGCAATAAACAAGGATTTATTTTATGACATGCCATAAAGGCAAATGTTTAGGTTATTGCAGAGCGGTCCCAAATGGTGCCTAGCTTCAAAGACTCTAAAGCCTCGTACACGATCAGATTTTCCGGTTGGAAATGTGTGATGTCAGGCTGTTGATGGAAAATCCGACCGTTTGTATGCTCCATCGGACAATTGTTGTCGGATTTTCCACGGACAAACGCTTTAAAATTTTCCGCGAACATTTGTCTGTTGTCGGATTTTCTGATCACGCGTACACAAGCCTGTCGGACAAAAGTCCAGAGTACAAACACGCATGCTCAGAAGCAATGCTCACCAAACACAACATTAGCAGAAGGTGTCCAAAGGGTGGCGCTAAAGAGCTGAAAAACCACGTAGTGTCTTGTTTATTGGCCGACAATTGTGTTTGTATGCAAGACAAGTTCCTGGCCAACGCCCTTCGGACAAAAGTCCTACGCTTTGTCGGCAGAAAATCTGATTGTGTGTACCAGGCTTTATAAGAATGGTCCGAGTCCCTCCAAGGCAACCAACTTAAAAGCCTCGGTCTCTATTATCGTCCAATGAACATCTGAATCCGAGTTTATGTAGACCGCTCCGATTTCAGACATTTTGTAAAAAAGAATGCCTCATAGCTTTACGTTTTTTTTATATATGAATAACGAATAAAACAATAAAAGTGAGGCAGACATTTACTGTTGACCAAATCAGACAAAGCCTGAGGTGCTGGACTCAAGAATGACTAGCCTCATATGCAAGCTGATGGTAGATAGCTCTTGACCAACGTGACCTGGGCCGCTCAAGTGGAACGGTTGATCTCACTGGATGAGAACCTCACAACTTGAGAAGTTTTGGGTGAATAAACGGAAGAGAGCACCAAACGACCAGCTCAAAAGTGTATATCTTGGCAGTATATTGACAACAAGAAGGAATGTAGTAGCAACACATTTCGAGGCCAAAGGCTCTTCCTTCATTACAGCTTGGGCTTGGGTTGAACATAGACACATGTGAAAATCTCAACAGCTGTGTAATGGCAATGACTACTGAGCTTTTCACTTGTGTCTATTTTCAGATTAAGGGCCAGATTCTCTGATACTCCGTCGTATCTCTCAGAGTATCTATGCGACTGATTCATAGAATCAGTTACGCATAGATAGCCCTTAGATCCGACAGGTGTAATTGTCTTACACCATCGGATCTTAGGATGCAGTACCGCGGCCGCCGCTGGGTGGAGTTCGCGTCGTATTCCAGCGTCGGGTATGCAAATGAGGATTTACGGCGATCCACAACGGTTTTCGCGTTCGTTACATCGTCGCTAGTAATTTTTTCCCGTCGCAAAGTTAAGGCTGCTTTAACATGGCTTAACTTTAGTCGAGCCATGTTAAAGTATGGCCGTCTTTCCCGGGTCGAATTTCAATTTTTTTTTTTTTTGCGTAAGACGTCAGGGAATACGAACGTACGCTGCGCACGTCGCCGTTCAAAAAAATTACGTCACTTCGCGCAAAGCACATCGGGAATTTCAAAACGGAGCATGCGCAGTACGTCCGGCGCGGGAGCGCGCCTAATTTAAATGGTACACGCCCCATTTGAATTAGGCAGGCTTGCGCCGGACGCCGCAAGTTTTCACGCAAGTGCTTGGTGAATCAGGCACTTGCGATGAAAACTTGCGGCGGTGTAACGTATATACAATACGTTACACCGCCGCAATTATATGTGAATATGGCCCTAAGTGCCCTTATTTAGGGAGATTAATACAATTATAGATTGATCATTTCTTTGTGAGTGGGCAATTGTACAAACTCAGCAGGGGATCAAATACTTTATTCCCTCACTGTATTGCTAGCTTATCCCTTCTTCACTCTATCCAATAAAAAAAAAAAAAAAAAAAAAACGTTAAGCTGGAGTTGCGCTTTAACCACTTCCCGCCCGGTCAATAGACAATTGACGCCCGAGAAGTGGTTGTGAAATCCTGACTGGACGTCTATTGACCGTGGGGACGTGCAGCGCGGCGATCGGTGATGCGGGGTGGACCACCAGAGAAGGGGGCACCAGGACCACCAGGGAAGGGGGCAGTAAAAAAAAAAAAAAAAAATTGAAAGATGCCAAACAGTGCCCACAAATGGGCAAGGACTGGCAACATGGGCACTGGGATAAACAAGTGATGCCCAGTAATGCCATCAGTGCCACCCCTCAGTGCCCACCTATCAGTGCCCATCTGTGCCACCCATAAGTACCCATCAGTGCCAACCATGAGTGCCCATCAGTGTCGCATACCAGCGCCCATCAGTGCCGCCTTACCGGTGCCCGTCAGTGCCACCTTACCGGTGCCCATCAGTGCCAACTCACCGGTGCCCATCAGTGCCAACTCACCGGTGCCCATCAGTGCCAACTCACCGGTGCCCATCAGTGCCAACTCACCGGTGCCCGTAATCGAAGAAGAAAACGTACTTATTTACAAAAAGTTAAAAAATAAAAACTTTAATTTTTTCAAAATTTTCTAGCTTTTTTTAGTTGTTGCACAAAAAATAAAAAAATCGCAGAGGTGATCAATTGTTTGGGTACAGTGTAGCATAACCGCGCAATTGTCATTCAAAGTGCGACAGTGCTGAAAGCTGAAAATTGGCTTGGGCAGGAAGGTGTGTAAGTGCCGGTATGGAAGTGGTTAAAAAAGGCAGAAACCCACATTTGGCACTTATGTTGAAAAACTTTCAGCAGGGCATTTGAATGACCTCTCTCAATAGACAACAGATATGAGATAAGAAAAAGGAAAATTACTTACGTCTGCAAGGACTGCAATGCCAGCAATGAAAGCAACAAGATAAAAGGTGAATCTCCAACTGTGAAAAGAACGTAGACATCTCAGAGCCCTCATACACAACATGGACCATTATTAACCACTTGGTAGCAGAAAGCGTCTGTTTTCTTACATCTACCCATTTGAGGTCACCTCGACGGGACGAATAGGCATCCTGATCATCCCGTCTAACAAATAAAATAATAAGGAGGAGGCGAAAAAGAAGGGGGGGAAAGAAGGCAAGGGGGGGAAAAAGAAGGCAAGGGGGGGAAAAAGAAGGCAAGGGGGGGAAAAAGAAGGCAAGGGGGGGAAAAAGAAGGCAAGGGGGGGAAAAAGGAGGCAAGGGGGGGGAAGAACTTATAAAAAAAAACTTTCAATGGATTATACCATTATTGACTAGCGCATTAACCACATTATAATTATTATTACAGAATTTTTATAGCACCGACAGTTTGCAGAGCACTTTACAATATAAGGGCATTACAGTTACAATACAATTCAATACAGGAGGGATCAAATGGGTTCGTTGGAGCTTACAATATAGAAGGGAGGGTAAAAACAAAAAAAAACAAAAAAGATAACTGTGGGAGATGAGCTGATGGAGAAAATAAAATTATAGTTATTAGGTGGAGGCAGGATAGGCTTCTCTGAAGAGAAGAGTTTTCAGAGATCATCTAAAAGTGGACAGAGTAGGAGACAGTCGGACAGATTGGGGTAAGGAGTTCCATAGATGGAAGAGATTCAGGAGAAATCCTCGAGGCGATCATAAGAGAAGGTCAGTGGCGGTGCGTCCATAAGGGACGCATTGGGCGCTGCCCCCTCTCTCCTGGCCCGGCTCTATCACCATAGATAGATTCATGCAATGCATGAATCTATCTATGGTCGCCGCTGTAACCCCCTATTCAGGTGTCCAGCCCCTTATCGGGCGCCAGGCACCTGAATTACAGTGGCAGGGTATTTTTTGGAAGCACCCGATTAGACCCGTGGGCATCCAAAACAGTGAACAGCGGGTGCCATGCTGGGCGTTCGCTGTTCACTCAGCATTGTGTTAGGAAAGTGATTCATTTGCTTTCCTAACACTGAACCGCCTCTCAGCCAATCGGGTCACCCGAGTGGCTGAAACGACAGGCGCTGTGATTGGACGCTGCCTATCAGGCGTCAAAACATAGAGGACGGGTAGAGAGGACGGGAGAAAAGATAGAGGAGCGTTGAGGACACCACCGTGACCCGCTGCCCCACCGAGACAAGGTAAGTGTCTGATGGTTTTTTTTCAGTTTTTTTCCGCCCCCCAAAAATTTCGAGCACCAGCCGCCACTGGAGGAGGTGACAAGGTATCTAGAGACCAGGAGGTCTTGGGGGGAACAAAGAATAATTAGGTTGGTATTTTGAGACTAGTTTAGTCATATAGCGGAGGCCAAAGTTGTGGATGGCTTTGCAAGTTGTTAGCAATTAAATTTGTTGGGTGAGCGGAAGCCATTGGAGGGATCGGCAGAGAGGAGTAGCAGACACTGAACGGTTGGTAAGGTGGAGGAGTCTGCCAACAGCAGTTATGATGGACTGAAGGGGGAATAGCCTATGTAAAGGTAAGCCAATGAGGATGGAGTTGCAGTAATCAACGTAAGAGATGACCAGGGAGTGAGATTGAAGCTTTGTGGTGTCATTGGTTGGGAAGATGTTACGGAGGTTGGCAAGCTTTGGACAGGGATTGGATGTGGGGCTGAAAATATAGTTCAGAGTCCAGGATAACATTGAACACCTTGGCATGCGGGATCGGGTAGATAGTTGTGTCATCGAACAAGAATAGGAACCACACTAATTGGTTCCTGATCATCAAGGCGTTCAAATCGATCATACGATAATCTGATCTTTAGGACACAGCTTTTGAGAGCCGATCATGACAGTTCATCTGATATCAGATAAGCACAAAAAAAAATTCTCATACGATTTTCGTTCAATCAGTACAGTTGTCTGATAATCTCATTGTGTGTACCAGGCATTGGTCGGACACCTGCAGCTGTCAGTGACAGTATGGTCGCAGAACTAGGGGAGCGCACAGGTGCAGGATGCTGGATTACAGCTGAATGGTAGTGTTCTACATCACAAGGGACTGTGTCTGGGAATGTTCATTTACACAGGGGTCTCCAAACTGTGGCCTGCTACTAGAATGTGTCAGCCCACAGCTGCTGTGCACAGTTTACACAAAACAATGATGCAAGGGGTCCCTCTGATGGGGATCCCCAATGCAAGGGGGCCCCTCTGATGGAGACCCCGATCCAAGGGGGCCCCTCTGATGGAGACCCCGATCCAAGGGGGCCCCTCTGATGGAGACCCCGATCCAAGGGGGCCCCTCTGATGGAGACCCCGATCCAAGGGGGCCCCTCTGATGGAGACCCCGATCCAAGGGGGCCCCTCTGATGGAGACCCCGATCCAAGGGGGCCCCTCTGATGGAGACCCCGATCCAAGGGGGCCCCTCTGATGGAGACCCCGATCCAAGGGGGCCCCTCTGATGGAGACCCCGATCCAAGGGGGCCCCTCTGATGGAGACCCCGATCCAAGGGGGCCCCTCTGATGGAGACCCCGATCCAGGGGGGCCCCTCTGTTGGAGACCCCGATCCAAGGGGGGCCCTCTGTTGGAGACCCCGATCCAAGGGGGGCCCTCTGTTGGAGACCCCGATCCAAGGGGGGCCCTCTGATGGAGACCCCGATCCAAGGGGGCCCTCTGATGGAGACCCCGATCCAAGGGGGCCCTCTGATGGAGACCCCGATCCAAGGGGGCCCTCTGATGGAGACCCCGATCCAAGGGGGCCCTCTGATGGAGACCCCGATCCAAGGGGGCCCTCTGACGGAGACCCCGATCCAAGGGGGCCCTCTGATGGAGACCCCGATCCAAGGGGGCCCTCTGACGGAGACCCCAATCCAAAGGGGCCCGCTGACGGAGACCCCGATCCAAGGGGGGACTCTGATGGAGAACCCGATCCAAGGGGGCCCTCTGATGGAGACCCCAATCCAAGGGGGCCCTAATGAGGGATCTGATGTTTACTGATGTAAGGTGGCACTCTGATCAGGACTCTGATGTAAGGAGAGACTCTTATGGGGATCCTGATTAAAAGGAAACTGATGCAGGGAGGCACTGTGATGGGGACCTTGCTATAAGGGGGGGCTCCGATGTTAACTTTGGATGCAAGGGGGCACTCTGATGAACCCTGATTTAAAGGGGACTCTGATGAGAAAGGTGCAGACAATGTATATTCGTTCACCCTTTATTAATAGCTAAAATTAAGTTTGTTTGAAATGTATTTTCTTCGTTTTACTTTACAAATATTTCTGGGCCGAAAATCTGTAAAAAGTATACAATTACTGAAAAGTTTGGAGACCGCAGGTCCAAGGGTCCAATCTCAGTCCTTAAGCACCCCCAACAGATCATGTCCCTAGAATGTCCTTCACCTTGCACAGTTGCTTTAAAAATCAACATCATTGGCTGGGTAATTTTGACCGCTATTTTATTTAAGGGAAATTCCCAAAACACGACCTGGGGTTAATGAAGGCGCACAACCGTTGGTGTCTAAGCCACCGACTTCTACAATAAGCTCTTTTTAGATCGTTATTTGTTGTACGGGTTGTATCCTGCATTGTAATATGTGTACAACAATACCAAGCAACCAATAAAAGCTTTAAAAAAAGGGAAGCAATGTGTTGATTCCCACAGTAATACGTTGACACAGTACAACGGTTGCCTCTGCATTGTCTACGGAGGCTTACAAGGTATTGTGTGCGTTCCCAACGCCCAGCAGTCACACTCTTGCCTGTGGCTTGTTTAAAGCCATTTCCATAGAAGCCGCCGACGCATCGGAAAAACTCATTAACATTTAAAGAAGGCGGCATTTCAACAGCCAGCATGCAAATAATTCCGATCAAGGACACATTGGCGAGGTGCAATATATCAGGATATTTTTTATAAGCATTGTAGTCATTTTTTTAAAAGTAGTAGTCAATGATTCCATTTTTTTTATTGTTTTTAACATAATGCATTCCAAATAGAGTTGTATGCATCCAACGACATTTTTTGCTTCAGGTTTGTGTCCAATATTTCCATACTTTAACCACCATACTTTTTTTTGGCACTTTTTGTTCTCGTGTATCAGTTTTTTTTTTGCTAGAAAACTTTTTTTTATCATTTATTTTTTTATAGCAGAGGCTCTAGAAAATAAATTGGTAGGCTTTGCAATTTTTAGTTATATGTCACACATTATTTGCGCAGAAGTTTTTCAAACGCAATTTTTGTTGGGAAAAAAAAATACACTTTTTATATTGTAATGCAAAAAAAAAAACCTTTTTTGTAAAATATAAAAGATGACTTTACACCAAGTAAATAGATACCAAACATGTCACACTGTGCAGCGGTACCAAACAACGTCAATTTTACTATCCATTTACTATCCACCTTTTGCAATTCGGCACTGCGTCGCTTTAACCGACAATTGCGCGGTCATGCGACGTGGCTCCAAAACAAAATTGACATCCTTTTTTTACCCAACAAATAGATTTTTCTTTTGGTGGTATTTGATCACCTCTGCGGTTTTTATTTTTTTGCGATATAAACAAAAATAAAGCGATAATTAAAAAAAAAGCATTTAACTTTTTGCTATAATAAATATACCCAATTTTTTTTTTTTTTAAAGCAAATTTTTTCTCAGTTTAGGTCGATATGTATTCTTCCACATATTTTTGGTAAAAAAAAATAAAAAAAACCCCAATAAGCATTTATTAATTGGTTTGCGCAAAAGTTATAGCGTCTACAAAATAGGGGATAGTTTTATGGCATTTTTATTAATATTTTTTTTTTTACTAGTAATGGTGCCAATTTTTAATCGGGACTACGACATTATGGCGGACACTTGACAATTTTGGGACCATTCACATTTATACTGCGATCAGTGCTATAAAAATGCACTGATTATTGTATAAATGTCATTGGCAGGGAAGAGGTTAACACTAGGGGGCGATCAAGGGGTTAAATGTTCAACCGATCCCAGCTTTGTTAGGCCGACCAGCTGGTGGGCGCGCCAGTGCGATGGGAGAGCCCACGCAAGTTGCGGAAATGCGGGTGCCATCCCCTCCCGATGCTTGTAATGGCAGTCCAGCGTTTTTCTTTTTTTTAGGCTTTTTTCCCCCCTCTGCTTTCACCTGGTGACCTAGCCAGTGACACATCTCCTGTATTAGAGTGCCCACACTCTGGATAAAGGAGCACCTTTAGACAGGACTGGACCGGGACAAAAATTTGGCTCTGGCCTTCATCCAGACTGGCCCACTTTGACAGGTATCTCTAATGGCGGCCGGACAACTCCCGCACCAGCCCCCCCGCCAGCCAAGCTCCCTGTCCCCCTTCACTAGCCACTAGCCGTTCTACTTTATTAGAGTAGAACAGCTGGTACTGGTACTCTTATAGGCAGTACCAGTGGGGAAGCTAGACATTATTTCACCCGGGGCAAAGAATCAGTTCGGTGCCCCCCTTTGGGAGAAACTCCCAGGCCAGGCTATGGGATGCCATTAAAGTTCATGTGGGTGTAAAGGCAAGTGTCCCAATACTTTTAACAATACAGTGTATGTTATTATATAGCGTGGTTATGTGCAAAAAAAAGAAAAAAACTTTCTTGTATTTTTGGCCCGTGGGGGTAGCAGGGAGAAGTGTATGGTCCACAGGGAGGGTGATCAATGTGGCGGTGAAGCTATTACTGGAACCGATCGCCTGTATTGCTCTCTGCAACACACATTATATATATATATATATATATATATATATATATATATATATATATATATATATATATATATATATATATATATATATATATATATATATATATATATATATATATATATATATATATATATATATATATATATATATATATATATATAAATAAAAATATTATATTATAAATATAAAAATAATTATAAATATAATAATAAATATATTATATTATAAATATAATAAAAATATTATATTATATTATAAATATAATAATACAAATATTATATTATAAATAGAATAATAAAAATATTATAATATATTATAAATATAAAAATAATATATTATAAAAAAATAATAAAAATAATATATATATATTTATTCTATTCTATTTATCTATTCTGTATCGATCTATCTATTCACACACACATTTTGTTGTAGAATTATTTTCCTAGTACAATTTTTGCCGCTTGCCTACTGTAACCTGTACGGTTTGATGTTCTCATACCAGGCTTCACGGAACTTCTTTTCTAAACTCGGCCGGTCCTGGTTTCTCCTCCGCCGAAACCATCTTTCCACCTGACGCACGGTAAATTTACTGGCCTTTGATAGGTTCTCCAAATCACTCTGTAAGAGGATGAAAAGGGAATACGTGAAACAAAATTAATGCTAGTGAGCTCTAAAGGCTGCATTCCCACTATTGCATCTTTGGAAACTAAGAAATGCGTGAAAAAAAAAAAAGTGACACTCTTTGTTAAAGGCAACACAATATATATATATATATATATATATATATATATATTAATATAAATATATATATATATATATATATATATATATATATATATATATATATATATATATATATATATATATATATATATATATATATATATATATATATATATATATATATATAAATACATACATAAATACATACATGTTTTAGGACAAATGCAGCAAAGCATGAAGGGAATATTCACACAATATGTGAGCGAAAATTCTTGACTCTTATAGTAAATCATCCCCCATGGTCTCTGGTTAACAGGAGCACTGTGGACATTTCATATCATTCAAGACTGAAAAAGCTTTTTAATCTCACAGACCTTGCATGGTAGGCTTGCAGTCAGACTCAGATGGGGCACTACTCCTCCCACTGACACCAATGATTGAGGGGGGGGGGGGAACTACTCCTCCCACTGACCCCAATGATTGAGGGGGGGGGAACTACTCCTCCCACTGACCCCAATGATTGAGGAGGGGACTACTCCTCCCACTGACCCCAATGATTGGGGGGGGGGGGACTACTCCTCCCACTGACACCAATGATTGGGGGGGGGGGACTACTCCTCCCACTGACACCAATGATTGAGGAGGGGACTACTCCTCCCACTGACCCCAATGATTAGGGGGCTACTCCTTCCACTGACACCAATGATGGGGGAGGGGGGGCTACTCCCGCTCACACTAATGATGGTGCACTATTATTCCCACTAACATTAGGTATTCAGACACAATTTCCTCCACTTATACCAATGATATGGCACTATTCCCCCTCCAATGACTACTACTCTCTGGGCCCCGGCTACTACTGGGTGGGGTGCAGAGGAAGATCACGCTGCCAGGGAAGGCAAGAAGATAAGCAGGCGGCTGGCCGGGCCAAGGCAGATGAGCATGCGAGCGGAGCTGAATGGGCATGCACCCGAACCAGCACATGATCATCAAAAAGGGGCACAGATATTGGAAAAAAATACACCCCCTAAGCTAGTAGGAGCGGAGGGTGTGTAATTCAGAATTCATTTTTTTTAATTACGCACCGATTGTCTTTCAAATTACCCCAGCCCCTCTTCAAATCCAATCTGGGGACAAAACCGGGGAAAGACTTGGCCTGGGGACAGTGTCCTCAACCCGGGGACCGTCACCGGAAACCAGGGATGTCTGTTCACCCTAATGTATGGCCACTAAAGTTTGATGGATTTTCTTTTTTTTTTACACAAAGATTTAAATGAAAAGGCAAACCATGAGGCTAGAGGTATAGAGCTACATTTGCGCTTCTCTCAGGATCATGGCTTGCCTACTTCATGAGCTCCAATGAAAAAGACTCACTTGAAGCCCCACCTGGTGGTGATGCCTGGGACAGTCACACGACCATAAACTATTCCCTTTGGGGAGTACTGCTTTCAAAGACCAGCATAAACTGGAAACAGTAGGAGAGTGTCTTGCGGTGTTACAGAATTTCCTATTTAGTCACAAAATTCCACACTGGTTATTCTGTTTCATACAAAAGAGCAGCAATCGTTCTGCGATTTCATACCTGTTTGGGATGTTTTGAAGAGCTTGCATAGAAGGTCTCCAGCGTCGGACTGTGGGCAGCTCGCAGCTTCACCTTGTCTTTTACCCCCATTAGCCTGGCCATTGGAGTGGCTACATAACTGCATGAGAACACAAGACATGATAATGCCTGTTAAAAAAAACACGCAACCACAGTATATATACACACACACACACACACACACACACGACGCCTGAACACCTTTCTATAGGCACATTGGTATTTTCTACAAGATTATCCTATTGGACAGTTAAGAAATTCACGTTGGAGTCCTTCTACCGTTTCTCCCCAAATGACATCTGTTGACTAATGCCGCGTACACACGATCGGAATTTCCAACAAGAAAAGTCCTTTGGTCGAAAATTCTGACCGTGTGTAGGCCCCATCTGACTTTTTCTGTTGGAATTTCCGACAGCAAAAATTTGAGAGCTGGTTCTCAATTTTTCCTAAGGGAAAAGTTTTTCATTGAATTACATTTTTTTTCTCTGCTCGTCGTAGTTTTGTACGTCACCGCGTTCTTGACACTCAGAATTTTGTGTGACTGTGTGTATGCAACACAAGTGTGAGCCAAAATTCCATCGAAAAAAAAATCCATGGTTTTCTTGTCGGAATTTCCGAACGTGTGTACACGGCATAAAGGCAGTTACCCAAAACCGACAAGTCAGCAAAATAGTAGCACTGATGTATATCCCAATGTAATAGTGTGTACAAGCTGAACTGAAGATTAACTGTATTCATTATTACATAAATAAAAATTACTTGAACTTTACTTGCAGCACAGCAGTTGGGCGTCCGCAGAACTTTTTTCAGGGGGGTGGGGGGGAGGCTATCATTTTAAGGTCACCCATGCTCTGACCCTTTTTGATAAAGTCATTATCACATTATCATGGTCAGAGACTGCAGATGTAGTACAGGAGAGGATCAGAGACTGCATACATTGAACAAGAGATTATCAGAGGCTGCATACATGGCCCAAGAGACTGCATACATGTGGGGGGGGGGGACAGAGAGGGGTGATGGGGGGGTCAGAGAGACTCCTAGCCCTGTTTGCAGTCCCTCCCTCTAGTGCCCCTATGTCCCAGTGGTGTGTGCAAGGCTCAGCATGGTACCTTGCATGCCAGTAGGATGTACATAATGTCCAGCAGCTGGCAAGGAGGTTTAAGGAGTCGGGGGTTCCAGGCTCTGGGAGGCGCTGGAGATGCTGTGCCCACTGTTCCTGGCATCTTGGCTTGCTGCTCTCCTTTCCCGTGGCCTCCATCTCCAGGGCCTCTCGCTTGCACTATGGAGACTGGGCGATGTCATCCTGCCCACCCCTTGAGGCCTTCGCTGTCCCGTTCTTCACACCAGCCGTCACTGGCCCTGCTCAACTGTGTACAGGTGCGAGCAGGGCCTGCCACCAGTGCTAGAATAAATACATAGTGGGCAGTGGCGTCACTAGGGTTGGTGTCACCCGGTGCGGTAAAACATGGTGTCACCCCCCCTCCATCTAGGCTGCCCAGCACCAAGCAGGCAGCGCACGGGCACGGGGCACACCCCAAACCAGCCCCTGTAAATGATAGTATAGGGCAGTATAGTGGCAGGTTGGTGTAGTGGGGTGGTATAGGACAGGTTCAGGTGGTATAGGGCATGTTGGGTGATATAGGGTAGTTTGGGGTGGTATAGGGAAAGTTATGGTGGCATAGGGAAGATTGGGGTGGTACATGGCAAGTTAGGGTGGCACAGGGCAAGTTGGGGTGGCATGGGTGGTACAGGGCAGGCTGGGGTGGCACAGGGCAGGCTGTGGTGGCACAGGGCAGGCTGTGGTGGCACAGGGCAGGCTGGGCATGTCAGCTAAAAAAAACAAAAAAAAACACGGGATGGTGTCACCCCTCTAGTGGGTGTCACCCAGTGCGGACCGCACCCCCCTAGCAACGCCTCTGATAGTGGGGAACCCCCCCATCCGATCCCTAATTCCAGGGGGGGGGGCACTTGCCCCTACCTGCGGACGCCCATGGCTACAGCGATTATAGTAACAACTATGCCGATAGGTGGAGACACCAGAGTGACATACGTTGGCTTATTCGTTTGCGGGTTCTCTTTTCCTTGTCCAGTCACCGGCTGGAGGAGGGGCAAAAGCTGTTAAATAAAATGTATTTGCAATAGAGAGAAAAAAAATAACTAAAAATCGGGACCGTGCCGAGTGGCTGAGCCGTGTAAACTGTAGAGATCCGAATTACAAATCCTTTAGCAGGTTAAACAGTCCTCTTATATGTGTATTTAACGGTCTGGCTGAAATTCAACTTTACTGAAGAGATATTCTATTGAATGAAGGTTGTTCACCCGTGAGAATAAAATTTGCATGAAATTCACTTTAGTTTTTCCAGTATGTCCAGAAGCCTTTCGGCAATCCAGAGTCAGGCCAACCATAACACCTGAAAGATTTCTATTGGCTTTGGATCAAACAAACAGTGAGCTAGAAATTCGATGTGCAAACAGTTTCTGGGCACCGGCTAGAAACGGCATTCACTTTTCAAAGAATCCTCCTTCAAAGGCTGCTACCAAGAGAATGGATTTATTATAATACCCACTTAAAGCTAGTCTATTGAAACAAAAGACACTTTGAAATGGAAAATATATTTGTCTCTATAATCCTTTAAAAGAAACTCTTTTATGCCCAAAAAACACAATTCTGCATTATTTACCCATGTGGGCCTTTTGGTTTCGGGGTGGGAACCTTATTGGACGAGCCCAGATTCAGAAAAAAACACACACACACACACACACACACACACACACACACACACACACACACACAGTTTTGTCAGTTTTTACACAAAACTGCCAATCCACATCATTGTGATCCAGCTACTTCCTTCTCCAATGGAGTGACTCTGGTCCCTTCCCATTCATTTCCTCTACAAGATTGATCCAACACTGGCTCCTTCCCATCCAATTACTCAAGAGGAGTGATCCCACACTGTCGCCTCCCCATCCAATTCATCCAGAGGAATGATCCAACACTCCCTTCCTTCCTCATCCAGTTCCTCAAGAGGAATGATCCAACCCTGTCTCCTCCTCATCCTATTCCCCCAGAGGAGTGATCCAACATGGCTTCCTCCCCATTCAAATTCAATTCCTCCAGAGGAATGATCCAACACTGCCTCCTTCTCATGCTATTCCCCCAGAGGAGTGATCCAACATGGCTTCCTCCCCATTCAAATTCAATTCCTACAGAGGAATGATCCAACACTGCTTTCCTTCCTCATCCAATTCCTCCAGAGAAATTATCAAAAACGTCCTCCTCCCCATCCAGAGGAATGATTCAACATCGCCTCCTTCCCATCCAATTCATCCAGAGAAGTGATCCAATACTCCATTCCTTCCTCATCCAACACCTCCAGAGGAATAATCCAACACTGCCTTCCTTCCCGATCCAATTCCTCCAGAGGAATGATCCAACACCGCCTTCCTTCTGTAACGATATTGCGCAGTGGCCACGTTGTGTGAAAACCATACAGCAGCCATGACATATTAGAAATGAACTCCCTCCCTCCCTTAGGCCCCTTTCACATTGAGGAGTTTTTCAGGCGTTACAGCGCTAAAAATAGCGCTGCTATACCGCCTGAAAAACTCCTGCCCAGCTACCTCAATGTGAAAGCCGGAGGACTTTCACACTGAGGCGATGTGCTGGCGGGAGACAAAAAAATCTCCTGTCAGCAGCATCTTTGGAGCGCTCCTTCCCATTGAAAACAATTGGAAACCGCGGCAATACTGCCCGCAATGCGCCTCTATAGAGGCGCATTGCGGGCGGTATTAACCCTTTATTTGCCGCTAGCGGGGGTTAATACCGCACCGCTAGCGGCCGATTCCCGCGGCAATCGCGGCTACAGGTCCAATGTGAAAGGGGCCTTATTCTCAGGAATTCATAGGCTTCTACTTCAAAAGAGTTGTTATCTCCTCAGAGAAACAGAACCAAGCTAGGTCGCCTGGCAGGGTTCCTGGCCTGTCGTAAAACTGTCACCCTCTCCCCTCAGAGAATCAGCAGACCCCGGTCGTAAATGCCTTCGTACTCATAAAGCTTTAACTGCGGAAAGAAGTATGAAAGTTATGCATGTTTCATAACTTCCAGCTAACTCATAGCACAGCTAAACAACGGACATATTTAGTTTCCTCAGATAATTTGTAACGTTTCAAGCCCAGACATAAATATGATCAATTATGTGGAAGGCCCCTGGCCCCATTTATTCGTCCTAGGCAGAATAACAATGGCATATTTGTCATGTTTGGACTTTTCTTAAAGCAAATATCACGCTGAACAATAAAATAGATACGGTTAGTCTGTAAACATTCGAGCTGCAGAGATATGAAACTGGATCACAAAGTGACCTGGGATATGGGCATGAATGTAGACCCCTCCCAGTAACCAACCCCTAACTAAGGTGACCAGACAATTGATCACTGGTCGTGTCAAACGCCCCTTTGATCTGACAGAAAAGAGGAGATGCCAAGTCAATAGAGAGTTCTCCTTTTTACCATCCAAGCAGGAGCATCTGCCAAGTTCATGAACTGGGTAATCGGTTCTTAGATCGAACTCTAATCAACCCTTGGACATTAATTGCAAGTATTCTTCTTCTTCAACTCTACCTTATTACTTTGTGGCTGTATATTGTCGTTATCGCTAAAACATTTTTCTGTAACACTTTATTGCACCAAGTTTGCCCTTTTCGTAATAAACCTTTTATGTTGAAAAGTGTTAACCTTGTCTCTAAAACTCTTATTGCAAGCTATAAACGAACCTCTGCCTCGTGAAGGGCGCTACTGTTGTAGAGTAAGGCCTTTTGAGCAGACCTGTCTGTGGTGACAGTGTGTGCTGCAGACGCTTATTCTAAAATCATAATGTGCTGCAGATGCTTATTCTAAAATCATAATTGGTATTGCTAATTGACAGGAGTACTGACGCTCCATTATCAAATGTCGGTGGTGGCAGTTAAAGGGTTAATGGTGTCATTAGCCCAGTGACAATCGCTCTCAGGCTACTAGCACTTAGATTGTGGTCCTGCAAGCTGGAAAATCTTTGTGCTGGGCGCAGCTGAGAGTGGCATTGTACGCAAGTGACAGCGTGGTGTGAGGTCGGCCTTCGCAAGTTAGCGAAAAGGGCGGGGATCGGACACTCGCGTTCGTCACACCTTCCTCATCCAATTCCTCAAGAGAAAATGATCAAAAACTTCCTCCTCCTCATCCAACACCTCCAGAGGAATGATCCAACATTCCTTCCTCATCCAGTTCCTTAAGAGGAATGATCCATACCCTGCCTTATCCTCATCCTATTCCCCCCAGAGGAGTGATCCATCATGGATTCCTCCCCATTTAATGCCTTCAGAGGAATGATGCAATCCAACACTGCCTTCCTTCCTGATCCAGTTCCTCCATAGGAATGATTCAACACTGCCTTTCTTCCTCATCCAGTTCCTCAAGAGGAATGATCCAACCCTACCTCCTCCTCATCCTATTCCCCCAGAGGAGTGATCCAACATGGCTTCCTCCCCATTCAATTCCTCCAGAGGAATGATCCAACAATGCCTGCCTTACCCATCCAATTTCTTCGGAAGAGTGAGCCAACACTGCCTTCCTTCCCCATCTAATTCCTCCAGAAGAGTTATCCAAACACTGGTTCCTCACTGCTCAATTCCTGCAGAGGAATGATCCAACATTGCCTCCTCCCCATCCAATTTGTCCAGAGTGATCCAATACTCCCTTCCTTCCTCATCCAACACCTCCAGAGGAATAATTCAACACTGCTTTCCTTCCCGATCCAATTCCTCCAGAGGAGTGATCCAACACTGACTCCTCCCCAAATTCCTCCAGTGGCGTGATCCAACACTGCCTTCCTTCTCCATTAAATTCCTCCAGGAGGAGTGATCCAACACTATCTTCTCCTTACCCAACTCCTCTATCCAGAGAAAGTTGCTCTCAGAAAAGGGGACACTAAAAATCTGGTGTTGGAAAGGTTGACTGGTAATTTTGTCTTGTCAATTCCTCCAGAGGAGTGATCAAACACTGCCTTCCTTTCCGATTCAATTCCGCCAGAGGAGTGATCAAACACTGCCTTCCTTCTCCATCCAACTCCTCCAGAGGAGTGAGCCAACAGTGCCTTTCTTCCCGATCCATATCCTTCCAGAGGAGTGATCCAAAACCATCTTCTCCTTACCCAATTCCTCCATCCAGAGAAAGTTATTCTCAGATGCTCAGAAAAGGGCACACTAAAAATCTGCCATTAGAAAGGTTCACTGGTAATTTTGTCTTGTCTGAAATTTTATTTTAAAGGAGATCTAAACCCAACCACTAAAGTCTCATATACAGTAAGCTTCAACATGTTCATGTCCTTTCAGAAGTTGTTTTCTATCTATTCTATCCGCAGCATTCGTGAAAAGAATCCCCAGTATTCCTGCCATGAAGGTCTTTGTCCAGGCACTTCCTGTTATGGGGTGACAACTGTCTCCAAATGGTACTTGTGCGTCATTGCACTGTCACTATAGCCCATAATGGAGACCCAGTGGTGGTACATCTATAGAGGGCGCAGGAGCGCCGCCCCCTCTCGCTGCCGCACCGCCACTGAATACAATACACAGATTCATGCATTGCATGAATCTGTGTAATGTTGCTGCCGCCCACTATTCAGATGACCGGCCCCCTGGTGAGCGCCGGCCATCTGAATAACAACAGCTGGTTGGCTTTGGAAGTGCCTATCAGAGCCAGCAGCCCTCAGGCTGTAATCGGCTTCCAAATAGTTATCCAGGGGACGCACGGGGGGTCCGTTCCTTGGATGAGACTGACAGGCGTCTCAGCCAATCAGGTTTACCGGTACTGGTTACCGGTGCCCTGATTGGCTGAAGCGTCATAGAGGGCAGGAGAAGACATTGAGGGACCGTGGAAGGAGGATGGCTGACCCCAGAAAGGTAAGTGCCGGGCGGGGGGGGGGGGCCCCAAGGGGGCAGCATTTTACAGGGCACAGTGGCGACAATTAAAGGGCACAGTGGCAACAATTGATGTGGGCACAGTGGCTGCGTTTGGCATGGCACAGTGGCAACAATTGATGGGCACAGTGGCAATAAATGATGGCACAGTGGCTGCATTTGAAGGCATGGCACAGTGGCTGCATTTGATGGGCATAGTGAAGCTGCAATTGTTTTTTTTTTGTTTGCGCCCCCCCAAAAATTTTGAGCGCCAGCCGCCACTGATGGAGGCTACAAGCACCACAAAACTGCGATCGATTTAGCAAAGAGAATGAGACCAATTTTTACTCCAAACAGTCAAACAATAGGGAAGTGGATCAGAATCAGCGCACCATGTGAGAAAAATGGTTTCATGTCTTGTTTCCTCGGGTGGTAACAAGTTTCACTAACGACTCAAACCCAAGAAAAATAAATATTTCAGTGGAATTATATTCCAGGAAGCATGCTTGATTGTTAGGCTAGGAACACATGCTGTTCTGGCCTTGTACATGAATAGAACGTAGAAAAGAGGTAAATAGCTTTCAAAAGGGGGTGGGGGGGGGGGGGGCGCTGTAAAAGAAATATGACCATTTCGAAAATTACACTGCTTATAAGCGTGTGAAAAAAATAATATTAATATATATTTATATATTATATATATATATATATACATACATACATACACTTGTCAAAAGTATTGGGACACCTGCCTTTACACGCACATCAACTTTAATGACATCCCAGTCTTAGTCTGTAGGGTTCAATATTGCTTTGACCCACACTTTGCCGCTATAACAGCTTCACCTCTTCTGGGAAGCCTGTCCAAAAGGTTTAGGAGTGTGTCTATGGGAATGTTTGACCATTCTTCCAGAAGTAAATTTGTTAGGTCGGGCACTGATGTTGAATGAGGTGGTCTGGCTTACAGTCTCCACTCCAATTCATCCCAAAGGTGTTCCATCGGGTTGAGGTCAGGACTGTGCAGACCAGTCAAGTTCCTCCACCCCAAACTCGCTCATCCATGTCTTTATGGACCTTGCTTTGTGCACTGGTGCGCAGTCATGTTGGAACAGGAAGGGACCGTCCCCAAACTGTTGGGAACCATAAAATAGTCCAAAATGTCTTGGTATGCCGATACCTTAGGACAGCCGTCACTAAATGGCGGCCCGCGGTCCGAGTCCGGCCCGAGTGCCGCTTCTGCCCGGACCGCCACTATAACAGCAAGCGTTGGTTTGCTGGGGTTTCCCCAGCAACCAGTGACGCTGCGTGCGTGCACCTGCCCCCTGCTCCTCGCCACAGGTCCAGATTAGGGGTGACTCACGGGCAGTGATTAGGGGTGCTACTTCACACGCGCGCCCCGCCCCCCTGCTTTTTGCAGTTCCCGGGTCCACTCCTGGCTCTCCTTGCAAGTAGGGGCGTGACATCACGTGCGTTCCGTCCCCTGCTGCTCGCGGTTCCCAAGCCCTGGCTCCTTATCTCTTAGCTTCCACCCCCTTCGGTATTTCAGTGCCTTCCTTCATTAAGGTATGTGGGCCATTAGTGATCACTAAAAGGCATATTTTTTTTGTGCACACTGCTGGGCATATGTTGTTAATGTTAAGGGGCACTCTGATGGACAACTTTTATTTTAAGGGGCACGCTGATGGGTATATTTTTAATGTGCGCAGTGATGGGCATATTTTGTTAAGGGGCACACTGATGGACACATTTTTGTTGTGCCCATCAGAGTGCCCCTTAACATAAAATGTGCCTATCAGCGTGCACATTAAAAATATACCCATCAGCGTGCGCTTAAAATTAAATGTGCCCATCAGAGTGCCCCTTAAAATAAAAGGTGCCCATCAGCATGACCCTTATTTTATGTTAAGGGGCACGCTGATGGGCAGATTTTATGGTAAGGGGCATGCTGATGGACACATTTAATTTCAAGGGGTACGCTGATGGGTATTTTTTTAATGTGCACAGTGATGGGCATATTTTGTTAGGGGCAAACTGATGGACACATTTTCTTGTGCCCATCAGAGTGCCCCTTAACATAAAATGTGCCCATCAACGTGACCCTTATTTTATGTTAAGGAGGACTCTAATGGTGACATCTGATGTAAGGAGGCACTCTGGCAGGAATGCCTGATGTAAAGGGGCGCTCTGATTGGGACACCTGTGACTACAATCTTTCTGAGTCATAGCACAGACTTGAGATTCAGACCTCGGCCCAAAGAAAATTTTGGCAACCGGGCCTCCTTGAATTTTAATTCAGTACCCCTGCCTTAGGAGATCCCTTCACTGGATTAAAGGGGACAAGCCCACACCATAATCCCCCCTCCACCAAATGATTTGGACCAGTGCACAAAGCAATGTCCATAAAGACATGGATGAGCGAGTTTGGGGTGGAGGAACTTAACTTAGCTGCACAGAGTCCAGACCGCAACCCAATAGAACACCTTTGGGATGAATACGAGCGGAGACTGCAATCTGGGTCTTCTCATCCAACATCAGTGCCTGACCTCATAAATACGCCTCTGGAAGAATGGTCAAACATTCCCATAGACACTCCTAAACCTTGTGGACAGCCTTTCCAGAAGAGTTGAAGCTGTTATAGCTGCAAAGGGTGGGCCAACTCAATATTGAACCCTACAGACTAAGACACCATTAAAATTCATGTGCGTGTAAAAGGTAGGTGTCCCAATACTTTGGAACATACATACATACATACATACATACATACATACATACACACACACACACACACACACTTGATCATAAATATGCTCTAGGCTAGGTCTTTCTGGCAGCAAAAGCAACCAGGCAGGATTTCCCAGGTATAAGCCGAATTAGAACTACTTACATTTCAAAGACGTATCGCACTACGAGGAAGACAAAGGCCAGGGGGATGGTGATGTACAGGTCGGAAGCTTTGGCGTATACGCGACCATCCTTATCCTCAAGGTCAGCCCAGGTTACGTTCTTCGGCAGCCACAGCCGATGCGACCAGAAGTAGTCGTAGGCCATTTGCAGCATCCTGCAGTAAAGAGAGAGGGATTGGTTGTTACACAGAGGCATTAACATACTATAAAGACACTCATATTGCCAAGATTCAACAGAAACCCAGAGGGCAGCAGAGAGCTCTTGACAGATTACATGCAACCTGTTCAGTTTGAGTTTTCCCCCCCTTTTCATTCAAATCACTTGAGCAAGAAGCAGCACAACGCTGTCTGGAGAAGCCAGCAAAATAAAGTTCTGAATTTGGAAGTACTCCTATATGCTTCTCATTATCCAATAATGTGAACCAGCGAGTGGCGCCTTTAAAATGGTAATCCAAACCTTAGTGAGATTTGGCATTCAGCTGCCTGTCTCCATGCTCGCTCTAGGTTTGCATATTAAAATCAGATTTATGCAATTTCCTGTGAAGCTATTCTGCACTGGAGTGGAATATTAGCCAGACGGTGAAATGAGTTCAGCTCCCAGACGGCTGGCAATGGGTTTTATTTCTGCATATTGCAAACAGCCCAATGCTGAAAGATAGTACACGGTGATAAACTAGCCACAGACATGAGACTCATCATCCAATCCGGCAGATCGCTGTGCGTTCAGGGGAAGCGGCCATTAGCCACGTTACATAATTTTAGCGGTATCTCTCAGGATTAGGAAAGTTGTAGCGGGGGTCTCCAAACTACGGCTCCCGAGCCGCATCCGGTCTGCTAGAAGATTTTATCCAGCCTAAAGCTTGGGTCAGGGGCTTATCCTCAGACTGAGGATTCAGATAAGATGGTCTCTGCTTCTGATGGGGATGGTGATGTGAACCCTGATGGTGGGTGGGGGTGGCAGGACTCTGATAAGGACCCTAATGTATGGCGGGGAGGGGGCGACCGATGGGGACCCTAATGTATGGTGGGGAGGGGGCGACCAATGGGGACCCTAATGTATGGCGGAGAGGGGGCGACCGATGGGGACCCTAATGTATAGCGGAGAGGGGGCGACCGATGGGGACCCTAATGTATGGCGGGGAGGGGGCGACCGATGGGGACCCTAATGTATGGCGGGGAGGGGGCGACCGATGGGGACCCTGATGTATGGCGGGGAGGGGGCGACCGATGGGGACCCTGATGTATGGCGGGGAGGGGGCGACCGATGGGGACCCTGATGTATGGCGGGGAGGGGGCGACCGATGGGGACCCTGATGTATGGCGGGGAGGGGGCGACCGATGGAGACCCTGATGTATGGCGGAGAGGGGGCGACCGATGGGGACCCTGATGTATGGCGGGGAGGGGGCGACCGATGGGGACCCTAATGTATGGCGGGGAGGGGGCGACCGATGGGGACCCTAAGTTATGGCAGGGAGGGGGCGACCGATGGGGACCCTAATGTATGGCAGGGAGGGGGCGACCGATGGGGACCCTAATGTATGGCAGGGAGGGGGCGACCGATGGGGACCCTAATGTATAGGGGAAGGGGCGACCGATGAGAACCCTAATGTATAAAGGAGGGGGAGGTTTAATCTGTTGGGGACCCCGATGTATGGGATTGGCCAGTACTCAATTGGAACGTCTCAAAAAACACACATTTCTCATGAATTTTCTTGCCTAGGTAAATGGCTTTCCATTGGATAAAAAAAAAAGCTATTGCGATGCTTCGGAACAAGGATGTGCCCCATGTTGGGCACCTTTTTTACCCTAGGCCAGGAAGGACCGGTGGAATTCGGAGTGGTGCTCCATATCGTGAATGCAATATTAAATCAGGTCGTTAATTTGGAGGGGCATCCACATTTGGTGCCATAGCTTATGCCAAACGACCGAAGAGTAGTGTATTTCGATAAATCAATAAAGATATAAAGCTCAAAAGGCATATGATAAATTGCTCATATGTTACTCATTTGTTATGGTGGCCTTTATCCCGTGTAGGCTTTGTCCATAGCACACCTCCCGCCATTCCGTTTCCATTTTCTCAGCACTTATTCAGATTCCAGCCATCACGGCGCAGCCTACAAAAACTGGTCGGTTTGGTCAACACCTCCACTTTCACATCCCATACTTTTTATCTTCTAAAGAAAGTCATTACGTAAGTTCTTAGTAATAAATGTTTTAGATATTTGTTACCTACTTCTAGGGACTGAAAAACTAACAGCACAGGTAAATGTAATCTCCCCCAAGTAAAAGTGACACACCCAAATACCAACCTAATATTTGTTCCAACAGCCATTTCCGTAGGCACTGTACACATAAGAGAGTCTGCCATTAAAAATGGCAGGTTGTACAAATGTAACCGGTTTGGGATTAGGTAAAAAGCATTTACTGGTTCCTTCAGATACACTAAAGGACTTACCTAATGAACGCCAGAATTTCTGGATTGGCAAGTGGTTGGGTAACAAGCTGCACTGTCAAAATCTTGGACTAGGGACAGGCCAGTATAGGGGGCTCATGCACATGGGCAGGGCCGATCCTAGGCAGGGTGCACAGGGTGCATTGCACCCAGGCGCCTGCAGAGGTGGGGGCGCCGAAGTGCCAGAGTTCTCCCCTCCCTCCTTCTCTCCTGGTTTGTGTCCATCCAGAACTAGTGTTCTGAGCATAGGTGTGTGTCCATCCAGAACTGATGTGTGAGCATAGGGCAGCCCGTCCAGCCTGGCAGTGCTCTGGGGAGGGGCCGCTCCACTTCCTGACATGAAAGTTCTAGTTTTCAGTGGCTGCTGAGTGCTGATGAGAATCGAGGTGAGTCACAGTGTTCAGTGTGCTGGGGGATGGCATCCCCAGCATCCCTTTAAACATGCTCTGGGCTGCCCCTGCTCTATATGTTTTATGGCATGATAGATTGCATAGGATACACAGCCCCTGTCCCTTCCTGTGCCTAGTCCATCTACAGATGTGATGTATAATGAGATGTAAAGGGGAGGTGTTAGTAAAATGACAATGCCCATGTGGCGGCGCCAGAAATATTTCTGCACCGAGGCGCCTGTGACCCTAGGATCAGCCCTGCACATGGGCACACCCTGAGGCCTGCACACCATCAACAAGGGGTGTATTTTTGTGCCTTGAAGGCACAAGTGTTTGAGTATAGCCATGGCCAGCACCCTGTACAAATCAATGACAGGTTGACATATGCCACAGATGTAACCACACATCCAAGAGTTTACATGCATAACAAAGACTGATAAATGGCCTTGGATTCAAACTGCCTGCTCATCTATCTACGGATGCTACACGAAAGGTGTCATTACAGCAAGTAGATATAAACCAAAAGGACTTGTTCAGACTTGTGGTTGGAGGGCAGGAAAAAACAGCTAAGCCTCGTATTTTTCCCCCCACCCCTTAAGTTTCAAGGGCAGTAGATATGGACGTTTACATGCTATGGCCACAGCAAAAAATAATCCCCCCCCCCCTCCAACACAGCCAGTAGCGCCGTTGAACGTAGTCAGTGGTGCCCCGTCCCTCTAATCCATGCGCCCGGCCCCTAATCTACATGCAGGGCGCCTGACGCATGGATTCCGTTTTTTTTTTAAGCACATTATTTTTTAAGCAAAAATACGAAGGAAACTTGGACAGCTGCACTCCAAAAATGTTCTTTTAATTAAAACCAATCACAAAATGAACATGCCACAGCAAAAAAATTGGAACAAAAGCTAATGTTTCGCACTGTAGCTTCAGTGCTTCGTCATAGCTAGTACTTATACTAGCTATGACTAAGCACTGAAGCTACAGTGCGAAACGTTGGCTTTTGTTTCAATTTTTTTGCTGTGGCATGTTCATTTCGCGATTGATTTTAAATAAAAGAACATTTTTGGAGTGCGGTTGTCCAAGTTTCCTTCGTATTTTTGCATCACTATTTATTGCATTGCCGGCACCCATGGTTTGGTTCCAGTGAGGAGGTTTTTTGAAGACTACTGAGCGGTTATTTTCTCTCTCTACATTATTTAGGCTCCAATTGGCTTAAAAAAAAAAAAGTGGGCTCGGGGCACAGAGCACTGCGCCCTGAGCCCACCCAGTTGTGTGACAATAGCAAATTATTTGGTCTTCCTCAATCCCCCGTCGGTCAGTCGGGTCAGCCACAACACCACCTTCCTCCCTCCCGGTCGGTCAGATGGATCACCTGCACCCCCTTCTGTCGATCGGTAACCAGCACTGCACTTGCCCTATCTAGGTCGCGGGCAGTGGCTTCACCCAGGGTCTCCTCCTCCTCGGCTTCACAGTGGCTTCCCCAGCGTCTCCTCCTCCTCTATCTATTCTCCAATAAGTGCTTCTCCTCCCAGCCAATCGGGTCTCAGGACCGGCTTCCTAATTGGCTGGCTGGGAGGAGAAGCACTTATTGGAGAAGAGATAGAGGAGGAGGAGACGCTGGGGAAGCCACTGTGAAGCTGAGGAGGAGGAGACGCCGGGTGAAGCCACTGCCCGTGACCTAGATGGGGCAAGTGCGGTGCTGGTTACCGACCAACAGAGGTGGGTACAGGTGGTCCATCCGACCAACTGGGAGGGAGGAAGGCGTCGTTGTGGCTAATCCAACTGACTGACGGGGGATTGTTTGCCGCCTCCCCAAAAAATATAGCACCAGCTGCCACTGAAAGTGGTCCGTTCAAGCAAATGCGTCAATCTTACCAAACGTCCAAACTTCGCCAAATTTTATGTTTACTAAAACACTTGCTTCCATCTTTAATACACTTTGTTGCATCTAGTACTGCCGACACAGCCTGTCTCCGTGCACTGTAGCATTGGCTATATGGCATTTCTCATGGCAGGTTTCCGGAGGCGAGCGTATTAAACTATTCCTGCATAATACGTGTTGAAATGGGCATAAAGGTGAGAGTATTAAACCATTCCTGCATAATAATAAATGCGTCTAGTCTCCATCAGAAGTCTATGTTACAGGGTGACAACTTGGGTTGTCCCGATACCGATACTAGTATCGGTATCGGGACCGATACCAAGCATTTGCCCGAGTACTTGTACTCGGGCAAATGCTCCCGATGCTTCACCCGATACTTGTACTGTCGGCGTTGATCAGTGCGTGGGGAAGTTACAAGCACCGATCACCGCTGATTTTAAAGCAGCTGAAAGCCGCCGTGTATGCTGCCGTGTATCCCGTCGTGTTTCTCTCTCTTTTTCCGTGCTCCTCCTCCACCCCCTGGAAATGTCAGGATGGAGAGCGGGGATAGGAGCCGGTAAATCCGGCTCCTTACTGCTCCGAATGTACATTCACATAACTAAAACATTGTAAACTGTGTTTACAAAATGTTTCAGTTTATGAATGAAGTGAAAACGCTGTCTTCACTCCATTCGTTTTCAGCGCAGCTGATGCTGCCAAGAAAGGGACAGGGGAACATATGTCCCTAGTCCCTTTCCCTGTCTCAAAGGAAAGATGTCAGAGGTCTGTTAAGAACCCTGATATCTCACCAAAGCCCCCCCAACAGGGCTGAAAAAATAAATAAAAAAATAAAGAATAAAAAAAAATTATTGTAGAAAATAAAAAAATTCAAGAAAAAACACACTGACACGGTCCACCCCCCCTCTTTAAAAAAAAGAATTATAAATAAAAAATGTAAAAAAAAAAATTTGAAAATTAAAAACAAATTGTTAAAGATAAAAAAAAAAAAACCATACTGACACATGTGCCGCTGTCATGAGATTAAAAAAAAAAGTATCGGTATTGGCAAGTACTTGAAAAAAAGTATCGGTACTTGTACTCGGTCTTAAAAAAGTGGTATCTATCGGGACAACCCTAGTGACAACGCAGAAGTACAACTGGGAGACGAGCAGAGAGTATTGTCACCTCGGACAAGCCTATGTGGATTTCTGACCGAGGAGAAGAAGAAGACAATACAAGAGGCGATACAGGTACAGGGGTACGTAAGAAAGTGGGAATGGAGGTGTTCGTGTCAGAAAGGTGGATTAAAAAGGATTAAAAAACAGTTGTCTCTTGTTTCCCTTTTGAAAATCTTTTCAATGACATCCCAGACAACAGTTCTGTTTTAAAGCCACTGTATCCAAAACCAAGTACAAAATGTTTTGTCTGGAATTGAGCTTTGACCGGACCATAGACCGCTCAGGTCATTGCCCTGTAAACAAACGTTCACCGCAACCAATCACCTGGCAAAAATACACCCTAAACAGCTTTAACAGGTAAAAAATAGCCTGGAAATACAATTTCACTGCAACAATAAAAAGTCTGAAAACTGCATAGTTTAGGTTTGTTCATGCAGATACATTATCTAACTGGAAAAACTAGACATAGATTGCACTACCCGCCCCACTCACCTTTGTCCCTCACTGCTCCTCTTCTCTGTCAACAGCTATCTTCCCGGAAAGGAAGAAATTATCTTTGGAAATGCAGTTTAGGTTATTGAAAGGCCTAGGTCAGTGGTGGTCAGTAGAGCATGACGAGGTCTACAGACTTCTTTGGAGATGCAGGCTATGGTATTGTAATATCCAGGTGGGTGCTAATCAATAGATCATATTGAGGTCTAGAGACCTCCCTGGATATGCGAATGTTAATGTAGGGTTCCAGGTGGATGCAGATCAGTAGATCATGTTGAAGTCGGGAGATCTCAGAAATAAAGCTTAGTATTGTAATGGGTGCTGATCAGTAGATCATGTCAAGGTCTACAAGTGAGGTGTAGGCCATGTTATTGTAGAATCCAGGTGGATGCAGATCAGTAGATCATGTCAAGGTCTACAAGTGAGGTGTAGGCCATGTTATTGTAGAATCCAGGTGGATGCAGATCAATAGATCATGTTGAGGTCTAAAGCCCTCAGAAATAAAGTCTAGTATTGTAATGTCCAGGTGGGTCCTGATCAGTAGATCATGTCAAGGTATACAAGTGAGGTGTAGGCTATGTTATTGTAGAATCCAGGTGGATGCAGATCAGTAGATCGTGTTAAAGTCTACAGACTTCTTTGGTAGACTATGGTATTGTAAGGTCCAGATAGGTGCTGATCAATAGATCATGTTGAGGTCTAGAGACTTCCTTGGAGATGCAGGCTATGTTATTGTAGGGTCCAGGTGGATGCAGATCCGTAGATCATGTTGAGTTCTAGTGACCTTGATAAAGCCTGGTATTGTAATGTTGAGGTGGGTCCTGATGAGTAGAGGTTTAAAGACCTCATCGAAGATGCAGGCTATGGTATTGTATGGCCTAGGTGGGTGCGGATCAGTAGATCATGTTGAGGTCTAAGGACCTCTTTGGTGATGAAGGCTATGTTATTTTAAAACGTCATGGTGGGTACTGATCCCTAGTTCATTTCGAGGTCTGGAGACCTCTTGGAGATGAAGTTTATGGTATTGTATGGTCTAGGTGGGTGCTGATCTGTAGATCATTTTGAGGTCTAAGGACCTCTTTGGTGATGAAGGCTATGTTATTTTAAGGTCCTAGTGGGTACTGATTCCTAGTTCGTGTCAAGGTCTGAAGACCTCTTGGAGATGCAGTCTATGGTATTGTAAGGTCTAGGTGGGTGCTGAGCTATAGCTCGTCAAGGACTTAAAACCTCTTTGGAGATACAGGTTGTGTTATTATAAAGTCCAGGTGGGTGCTGATCAGTAGATCGTGTCGAGGTCTGGGGACCTCACGTGTTGATGAGAAGGATGCAGAGTCATGAGTTTTTCCAACTATTTAGAGGGGCAAAGCCCATACCCAAAGTGAATAAGATAACTGGAAGAAGCTCCAGTTTCCTTCATCTGTAGGATTAAAAATTTAGAATATATACGCTATTGCAGCTCTAACTGTAACCAACATATTTCAGGCATCTGTATATTCATCTTCAAGGCTAACAAGACACACCACTTACTGTATATAATTAAAGCGGGGGTTCACCCTAAAATACAACTTTCTACCATGCCATTCAGCATACTAGCGTGAGCTACAGTATGTCTTTTTTTTTTGGGCTGTACTCACAGTTTAATCCGTTAGTTAAGTTTCAGACTCCCCGCGGGGAGTATGCGTTCCTATGAAGAGGGGAACATGATTGACGGCCGGCTATGGCGCGTTACGCTTCCCGAAAATAGCCGGAGTAGGACTCGGCTCTTCACGGCGCTATACGGCGCCTGCGCACAGACTAGGAGCTGACTGCGCAGGCGCCGTGAAAAGCCAAGTCCTATTTCGGCTATTTTCGGGAAGCGTGACGCGCCATAGCCGGCCGTCAATCATGTTCCCCTCTTCATAGGAACGCCTACTCCCCGCGGGGAGTCTGAAACTTAACTAACGGATTAAACTGAGTACAGCCCAAAAAATATAAAATAAAGGCATACTGTAGCTCACGCTAGTATGCTGAATGGCATTGTAGACAAAAAAATTTTTTTAGGGTGAACCCCCGCTTTAATAGTGCATCATAGTCCGAGCTCCGTGTTGCTTACTTATCCAGTAAATGAGCAAAATAATAATAAAAAAAAAAAGACCTATGAAAGATTTGTTCCACTAGATGTATAAAAAGATCATATTTTCACGCAGATTCCAGAAATGAGTCAGGTTATCTTTTGATCTTCAATAAAAAAGATCTTCCATAATTAGAGTAACTAGTACTGTACTTCTTCAAAGCTCATAATTCACTTTGGCTTTGTACCTAGTATTGGAGCGGCATTCTCTCAGTTCCACATTATTTATTCTTTCGACTGTAAATGTGAAACTCTGAACAGGAGCACCAGAAGATCTTTTTATGATGAAGGAAGCTTTTTATTGTGATCAATTGACTCCTCGTACGATTGTCACACAATTAGGTCACTACAGTTCCCTTTAAGGTTACAATGCTTGAAACATCAACCCAAAAGTAACAAAAATGTAGAACATCTACAAACAGGTGAGTCAGTCTGTGAGGTTTTCAGACTAGAAGTGTGAGTTGGATCAGCAACTCACCCAGCCGGACTGGTAGTGCGTTTTTTCTTGCTCTGTATACTTCCAAAGTAAACACAGCTGTAAAATCATCCCCAAGGACTAAAAGTGATTACACAAAAAAAAAAACACACACACACAAGGAGACCAACTAAATAAGAACAGTATGCTACAACCTGCACCCATAGTGCCAAAGTACCCATAGGCTGCTCAAGCAAAAGCAACCAATCAGTGCCTCTGCCTCTCACAAACTGCACCCCTGGTCATGGCAGCCACGTGGAAATGACAGTGACCCAAACAACTGGCAAGACCTGGAGGAAGCCCTCTCCGAGAAATCAGCAAGTATATAAAGTGGAACTAAACCTCCCTATCCTTTATATCCAAAGAAGTTGCCATCTTGGCCCCCGTTTCATCTAAAGTTGCCATGGTGCTCCATATATGATCAGTTAAGACAGCCATTTGTTGGCTTGACAATTCTGTTGAGAGCACAAGCAACTGTAGCAGTTATTCACTGCAAGCCTTGAATTGTAACGATTTGGGAAAGAGGTTGCACCACTCTAACTCCTGATTATACTCCTGCTCTGAGTGCTGGCTTTTAACCACATGCCGACCAGGCCATAGCTGAAAGACGGCTACAGCGCGGTCGGCTTATTCGGGGAGGGCGTCCATGGACGTCATCCTACAATCTTGCTCCCGTGCGCCCCCTGGGGTACGCACCTGGAAATATCCGTGGCCGCCGGGTCCGGAAGACCCAGTGCATCACGGTAAATGGCCGCTGATAGCGGCCGTTTACCACGTGATCGCTCTGTCAAATGACGGATGATCACAACAACAAACCAGCGTCACGTCCAGTTCCTCTCTCTGTACCGATCGGTACAGTGTGAGGGCAAAAGGAAAAGATATTTTGCAGCAGCACTGTGGGCTGGATCTGTAGTGCCCACAGCGTTGCTCAGTGCCCATTTCAGCCACATCCATACTCTTACCATACCCACCCAGCCGTCCACATTCATGGCTCAACCATGGTTAGCCATCTTCATCCACGCCACATCAGTTTGCATCCATGCCACTACAGTGCCTCAAAGTGTAATAGATAGTCAAATTAGACTTGACATGTATGCCACTAGAACGCCAACTGGTGCTCCCTGCATATTGGACCTCTGTATGTGGCCACGCTGTGTAAAAGTCTCACACATGTGGTATCGCCATACTCGGGAGGAGTAGCAGAATGTATTTTGGGGTGTAATTTGTGGTATGCATATGTTGTGTGTGAGAAATAACCTGATATGACAATTTTGTAAAAAAAAATATATATATAATCATAGCCCCCTTACCCTTGACAGTAACCCCACATATGAGCACTGAAAGCAAACTGTGATCATGCTTTATGTAGGACAGGTATACTTCCACACTTCTTTAGAAACATCAGACTAGGCTGCTCTACACCCAACACAAGTGTCATAGCAATGTGCTGTCACCAACATTCTGCCTGTCACTTGCCAGAACAATTGTTTTAGTCACATCACATGACCAGCTCTAGTGCTGCTGTGTAATCTCATACTTCTCCCCCAGCGACTGCACAACAAAATATGCTGCAGGTGGCTACGCGACACGACAGTTGCCATGCAGTGAAAAATTGAGAGCATTTCATAAATCAGTGCGAGCGTTTGTCAATTCCTTTGTTGACAGTGTTGACTTCTACGTGATGTCCTTTGGACAGTAAGGGCAAACAAATGCCATCAGACTTTTTTTTTTTTTTTTTGTAAAGAGAAAAAAAAAAAAAAAGTGTTCAAGCCCCCCCCCCCCCAACACCAGGGATGTCAAAAAGCAATTTCATTGTGGGCCACATCAGCAATATGGGAGGGCGCGGGAGTGCGCTGCCTACAGGGTGCGGGAGTGCGCTGCCTACAGGGTGCGGGAGTGCGCTGCCTACAGGGTGCGGGAGTGCGCTGCCTACAGGGTGCGGGAGTGGGATATGATGGGAAATTATTTTTCCCATCATGTCAAGTTTTGCCTAAGGCCTCACAAAGCCTATAACCACCTCTGCAGCCATTTGCTGGCTTGACAGTTCAGGTGAGGGCACAAGCAACTACAACAGTTATTCGTGGCATGCCTTGATTTGCAGTGTACGGCCACCAACATTCTGCCTGTCATTTGCCAGTCGCTTTAGTCACATCACATGACCAATTCTAATGACCTCATACTTCTCCCCCAAGCGACTGCACAACAAAATATGCTGCAGGTGGATGTGTGACATGACAGTTGCCATGCAGGGATTGTTCGAGAGCGTCTTGTAAATCAGAACGAGAGTTTCTGTCAATTCTCTTGTTGCCAGCGTTTACTTATGTTGGATGTCATATGGACAGTAAGGGCAAACAAATACCACTGTACCATGTTCACCTTTATAGAAGAGAAAAACACACACACACACACACACACACACACAGCATACACCAGCTCAATTTCATTCTGGGCCACATCAGCAGTATGGTCGTCTTTAAGCGCTTCAGCCCCAGAGCATTTTGGTGGTCAAAGACCAGGACACTTTTTGCAATTCGGCACTGCGACGTGGCTCCCAAACAAAATTGATGTCCTTTTTTCCGTACAAATAGAGCTTTCTTTTGGTGGTATTTGATCACCTCTTCGATGTTTATTTTTTTGCGCTATTAACAAAAAAAGAGCGACAATTTTAAAAAAAATTCAATATTTTTTACTTTTTGCTATAATAAATATCCCCCCCCCCCCCCAAAAAAATATATATTAATTTTTTTTCCAGTTTAGGCAGAACAAAAAAAAAAAAAAATCGCAATAAGCGTTTATTGATTGGTTTGCGCAAAAGTTATAGCTTCTACAAAATAAGGGATGGTTTTATGGCATTTTTATCATTTTTTTTTTTTTACTAGTTATGGCGGTGATCAGCAATTTTTATCGTGACTGCAACATTATGGCGGACACATCGGACACTTTTGACACTATTTTGGGACCATTGGCATTTTTACAGCGATTAGTGCTATAAAAATGCACTGATTACTGTAAAAATGAAGGGGGGTTAACCACTAGATGGCGCTGCAGGGGTTAAGTGTTCCCTAGAAAGTGATTCTTACTGTTAGGGGCATGGCAACACGCGACACGTCACTGATGACCATTCCCGATCACAGGGAACGGTCATCATTCACAGTGTCATTAGGCAGAATAGGGGAATGCAAATTTAAAGGTACGGTACCGGTAAGCCAATCTGCCTGCATGTACCATGTTGTCAACGTACATAGTCATGCGGCAGTCGGCAAGTGGTTAAAGGGCCAGTTGTATCTGGAGTTTAGGAGGGTCCGCCATGTATTAAATATAAAAAAATTAAAAATTACTCCCAGTAATTGGTACAGAAGTTGCATTCTGTACCACGAACAAATCTGTCATATTTTTTTTTTTAAATTACAAACAAATTGCTTTTTTCTGTGTCAAAGGGCTTAGATTTCCTTGACTCACAGAGTAATCCAGGCCACTGTACTGTAGATTGGAAAACCACATTGTATCTGTTAAACATTAATAATTAAGCCAGTACAACATTCTGAAACACAAAGGAAACATTTAATGCTATACTACACAGGGGTACATTTAGCCAGTTCAGCTACCACCCCCCCCCCCCCCCCCCCTGTGGAATTGTTACAGACCAGGGAAAATGTTACAGTTCAGCCATGGGCCTCTTTATTTAGAGATAAACTTTATTAATTTTTTTATTTAATTTTTTTACTACTGAAACAAAGAGACAGTTTTTTTTTTTTTAACTATAATTTATCCTCCTCATAAAAAAAAACAGTAAAATTACATTGCTATTACAAAATGTATTTACAAATTAAAAACGTTTATTTCCCCTTCTTGAATTTTTAAAGAGGTTGTAAAAGGTAATTTTTTTCCCCCTAAATAGCTTCCTTTACCCTAGTGCAGTCCTCCTTCACTTACCTCATCCTTCCATTTTTCTTTTAAATGTCCTTATTTATTCTGAGAAATCCTCACTTCCTGTCCTTCTGTCTGTAACTCCACACCGTAATGCAAGGCTTTCTCCCTGGTGTGGAGTGTCGTGCTCGCCCCCTCCATTGGGAGAGTCAGGACGCTCTCTACGTTGCAGATAGAGAAAGGAGCTGTGTGTTAGTGGGCGTCCTGACTCTCCTGTATTCCAAGGGAGGGGGCGAGCACGACACTCCACTCCAGGGAGAAAGCCTCGCATTACTGTGTGGAGTTACAGACAGAAGAACAGGAAGTGAGGATTTCTCAGAAGAAATAAGGACATTTAAAAGCAAAATGGAAGGATGAGGTAAGTGAAGGAGGACTGCACTAAGGTAAAGGAAGCTATTTAGGGGGGGTGGGAATAAATAAAAAAATACCTTTACAACTCCTTTAAAAATTCATCACTACAACAAAAACATCACTAGAAAAGAACTAAAAAGACTAAATTAACCACTAGCCACCCGGCGGCCAACTATTTATGGCCGCAAGGTGGCTCTAATCTGCCGGGAGGCCGTCTTTTTACGGCCTCCAGCCGCGCGCCCGCCGCGTCACACAGGTGCCGATGCCCGTGCCTGGCACCCGGGATGTCCGCCAAGCACCCGCGATCGGCAGTCACAGAGCTAGGGACGTGGATCTCTGTGTGTAAACACAGAGATCCACGTCCTGTTAGGGAGAGGAGACAGATGGTGTGTCCCTTGTACATAGGAACAACCATCGGTCACCTTCCCCAGTCAGTCCCCTCCCCCCAAAGCAAGAATCACTCCCGGGGTACACATTTAACCCCTTCCTCGCCCCCTAGTGTTAACCCAACCCCTTCCCTGCCATTGACATTTATACAGTAATCAGTGCATATTTATAGCACTGTTCGCTGTATAAATGTGAATGGTCCCAAAAGTGTCCGATGTGTCCGCCGTAATATCACAGTCGTGACAAAAATCGCAGATCACCGGCATTACTAGTAAAAAAAAAAAAAAAAAAGGTAATAATTGTATCCCCTATTTTGTAGGCGTTATAAAATTTTCGCAAACCATTTGCGCTTATTGCGATTTTTTTTTTTTACCAAAAATATGTAGAAGAATACGTATCGGACTAAACTGAAAAAAAAAATCCTTTTTTTTTTTTAAATGGGATATTTATTATAGCAAAAAGTAAAAAAATATTGTTTTTTTTTCAAAATTGTCGCTCTATTTTTGTTTATAGCGCAAAAAATAAAAACTGCAGAGGTGATCAAATACCACCAAAAGAAAGCTCTATTTGTGGGAAAAAAAGGACGCCAATTTTGTTTGGGAGTCACGTCGCACGAGCGCGCAATTGTTATTCAAAGCGTGATAGTGCCGATTGCTGAAATTTCGCCTGGGCAGGAAGGGGGTATATGTGCCCAGTAAGCAAGTGGTTAATATAAACAGAGCTAAAAAATAAATAAAATAAAAATTTCAGCAAGGCTTTTTGCACATGGGGAAAAAAAAAAAAAAAAAAAAAAACACACCCCACACACATTTTAGACCTGTAGATTTTTTTATTTTTTTTTAATCAATATACAACTGAAACACGGCTATTCACAGTGATAGTCAGCACTGTAAAGATTTTTTTTTTTTACATTTGAGCACAGTAATTTACCCGTATATAGATCAAGGGTGCTCAACCTAATGAAGAGCGAAGGCCACTGA